>NW_004949165.1:67699-70829 GCF_000317375.1 Microtus ochrogaster | reverse complement strand
AACACATGTGCATTTCTCACAAAGGTATTTCACGAAATTTATACACTTTAGAAAGAACATGATTATCTTTCAAATACAGCTTCTACAAAGAAAACGAACACTGTTATCACTTCTAACAAGACTTTGACATACATCAAACAACAGCTTCTCTTTTTAGAGAAACTCATGAACGTTTCTCACAAAAGCATTTCAGGAAATTCATAGACTTTCAATAGAATGTGATTATCTTTCAAAGTAAAGCTTCTACAGAAAACAGAAACACTGTTCAAACTTCTAACAATACAATGACATATCCCTAACAAAGGCTCTCCTTTTCAGAGGAACACATGTGCGTTTCTCTCAAAAGCATTTCATGAAATTCATACACTTTCTAAAGAATGTGATTACCTTTCAAACTAAAGCTTCTACAGAGAAAAGGAACACTACTCTCACTTCTAACAATGCTTTGACATATAGCCAATAACTGCTTCTCTTTTCAAAGAAACACATGTGCTTTTCTCACAAAATCAAGTCATGAAATTCATACACTTTACAAGACCATGACTATCTTTCAAATTAAAGCTTCTACTGAGAACAGGAACACTCTTCTCACTTCTAACAATACTTTGACATATTCCAAACTATGGCTTCTCATTTCAGAAAAACACATGTGCTTGTCTCACAAAGGTATTTCATGAAATTCATACACTTTAGAAAGAACATGATTATCTTTCAAATACAGCTTCTACAGAGAAAACGAACACTGCTTTCACTTCTAACAATACTTTGACATATCTCAAACAACGGCTTCTCTTTTCCGAGAAACACATGTGCGTTTCTCACAAAAACATTTCAGGCAATTCATAGACTTTCAATAGAATTGTGATTATCTTTCAAAGTAAAGCTTCTACAGAGAACAGGAACACTGTTCAAACTTCTAACAATTCAATGACATATCCCAAACAAAGGCTCTTCTTTTCAGAGACACACATGTGTGTTTTTCACAAAAGCATTTCATGAAACTCAAACACTCTCAAAAGAATGTGATTATCTTTCCAAGTAAAGCTTCTCCAGAAAAAAGAGCACTTTTCTCACTTCTAACAACACTTTTATATTTCTGAAACAACTACTTCTCTTTTCAGAGAAACACATGTGCAATTCTCACAAAAGCATTTCATGAAATTCATACACTTTCCAAAGAATGTGATTTTCTTTCAAAGTAAAGCTTCTACAGTGAAAAGGAACACAGTTCTCACTTCTAATAAAACTCCGACATATAGCAAACAAGGGCTTCTCTTTTCAGAGAAACACATGTTGGTTCTCACAAAAGCATTTCAAGAAAATCATACATTTTCAAAAGAACGTGATTGTCTTTCAAAGTAAAGGTCTACCAAGAACAGGAACACTGTTCTCAATTCTAACAATACTTTGTTATATAGCAAACAACGGCTTCTTTTTTCAGAGAAACTCATGTGTTTCGCACAAAAGCATTTCATGAAATTCATACACTTTACAAAGACCATGATTACCTTTCAGATTGAAGCTTCTATAGAGAAGAGGAACAATATTCACACTTCTAATAATATTATGACATATCCCAAACAACTGCTCTTCTTTTCAGAGAAACACATGTGTGTTTCTCACAAAAGCATTTCATGAAATTCATACACTGATATGGGAGTGTCATATATCAATCTGTTGATTTCATTGGTTAAACAATAAAGAAACTGCTTGGCCCTCATAGGTTAAAACATAGGTGGGAGGAGTAAACAGAAGAGAAGGCTGGGAGAAAGAAGCTGAATCAGTGATTCGCCTTGATTCTCCCACTCCAGGCAGACGCAGGTTAAAATCATTCCTGGTAAGCCAGCTCTTGGGCTACATAGATTATTAGAAATGGGATAGTCCAGGTGTGAGTGTTAGCCCAGAAAAGGCTAGATATAATATGCCAAGCAATGTTTAAAAGAATTCAGTTTCCGTGTAATTATTTCGGGGCATAAGCTAGAGCTAGCCATGTGGGCGGCCGGTTGGCAGGGACTTAGCCCACAGCTCGTACTACTACAGTTTGGTGCCCACTTAAAACATGATGGGCTAAATCCACTTAAAACCCTGAGAAGGCTTCAAAATAAGGGAGAGAGAGTTTAATACAGATTTTTGCTGTTTGTTGGTGGCGTGCTGTGGAAAGAGATCCTGATTCGGCAACAGCAGCAGAAAAAACGCTATGTCATTTTAAAGCACAGTTTCTTGGGGCTGTGCTCCCAGTGAAAACTCTGGCTTTAAAGCATTTCAATGACTTTTATAGAACTGGATGTTTGTGTTCCCACTTTGGATGGAAAGGAGAGCTCTCCCCGCCTGCACCTGGGCAGACTGCAGTATCAGGCTCAGGAAGGCGGCTCTGCGTGTCAGATTTGGCTGTAACTTGGATGAAAACAATTTCTGTGGTGCATGCTCAGTCTCAGAATTAAAGTGCTGAGTGCTGCTCCTACCTGGCGGCCACAGAGCTAGCACAAAATGGTACATCCTCCATTTTGAAATTTTCCTGACACAGCAGCAGGAAAAAAATGGCTGTTTTAAAATGCTGGCTTTCTTGGTTGTGCCGCCATTGCAATCTCTGTCTGGCTGCTGCGGGAGACAGAGCTTTTGAATGGAGCATTTGGAGTAAAGTGCTATGATTTGTTTGATGGCAACTAGACTGCTATGTGCCTAAAAGGGGGACATTGCGTGCAGCAGCCCAGAGGCACAAACAGCTCCGCCATGCTAGTGGTGCAATTTGCAAGGATCAGAGGCATGAGCAGCTCCGCCATGTTGGACTGGGCGGGGCTAGCAGGCAGTACCTGTTTTTCACCTAGGAATGTCACAGCTTAGATTCTTAAGCGCCTAGTGATTTAAAGGCACAAATCAAAAGTGCTCCTGTTTAGTAAAAAATTGCAGATTCACAATAGGACAGATTCAGACCACTAAATGAGTCACACTGTTGCGTGAATGTACATAGGCTTAAGAGAGAGAAGAAAAAGAATATAGAGAATAAAATTAATGGTTTAAAAAAAGGGTAAAGTCTTTAAAGAGACAGAGTACAGATAGTTATAGACTAAGAGAAATAAAGAAAAATAAGCCATGTAAAAATGGAAAATTCACAGAGAGTCTGGATTATGTA
>NW_004949165.1:66803-67311 GCF_000317375.1 Microtus ochrogaster | reverse complement strand
TGATATAGGTATGAATAATTTGCATTAGTATAGATTTTGCTTTATTGATAGAGATTTAAGGTCAATTTTGTTATATGTATATGTATTTCTGATATAGATTAAGGAATTGTGATTGTGTAGTTCATCTAAAATGTAATGTATAATTAGGAAATATAGGTTGCTAATGGATAATCATCGATAATAGTCAAGCTTGTAGTCGTGTTACTTAGATTTTCTAGATATATTTCAGATAGGCATTCTTCATATCTCTCAAAGGCTGCAGAATATGGCATTTGAAATATTTTAATAACTTAGGGTTTTTCATCACAATGAGACATGTTTGCTCCTGGCAGCACCAATCTACTTTGAGAGGAAGATGGGCATCGAACAGGATCCTTATGGTGCTTGATAGCCATTTGGGCAAGAAACTGCTCTTGCCTGGCCTGATACATAAACTGGACACAAAGAACCCGCAGAGAGAGGACTGCTGAACTTGCCTAAAGGTGAGATGGTCTTTCGGGGTTCCTGA
>NW_004949165.1:62959-66338 GCF_000317375.1 Microtus ochrogaster | reverse complement strand
ATCATTCCTGGTAAGCCAGCTCTTGGGCTACATAGATTATTAGAAATGGGCTAGTCCTGGTGTGAGAGTTAGCCCAGAAAAGGCTAGATATAATGAGCCAAGCGGTGTTTAAAATAATACAGTTTCCATGTAATTATTTTGGGGCATAAGCTAGGGTTAGCCATGTGGGTGTCTGGGTGGCGGGGACGTAGCCCACCACTCGTACTATTACAATACACTTTCAAAAGAACGTGATTATCTTTCAAAGTAAAGCTTCTACAGAGAAAAGAACACTTCTTTCACTTCTAACAATACCTTTACATTTCTGAAACAACTACTTCTCTTTTCAGAGAAACACATGAGCGATTCTCAAAAAAGCATTTCATGAAATTCATACACTTTCCAAAGACTGTGATTTTCTTGCAAAATAAAGCATCTACAGAGAAACGAACACTTCTCTCACTTCTAACAATACTTTTCACATTTCTGAAAAGACTGCTTCTCTTTTCAAGAAACAAATGTGTGTTTCTCACAAAAGCATTACAAGTAATTCAATCACTTTCAAAAGAACTTGATTATCTTTCAAAGTAGTGTTAGGGAAAGATTACTGTTAGTGTTAGGGTTAGGTTTAGGGTTAGTGTTAGGATTAGGGCTAGGGTTAGGGCTATGGCTTGGATTAGTGTTACATCTAGGGTTAGTGTTAGGTCTAGGCCTAGTGTTTGGGTTAGGGTTAGGACTAGGTTATGGTTAGGATTAGCGTTAGTGTTAACTTTATGGTTAGGGTTAGGGTTAGGGTTAGGACTAGTGCTTGGATTAGTGTAATGGCTAGGGTTAGACTTAGACCTAGTGCTAGGGTTATGGTTAGGGCTAGGCTTATGGTTAGGGCTAGATCTAAGGTTAGAGTTATTGCTAAGGTTAGGGTTAGTGTTAAGGTTAGGTTAGGGTTAGGGTTAGGGTTAGTTTTACAATTAGAGCTAGAGCTAGGGTTGTGGTTAGGGTTAGTGTTAGTTTTGGGGCTACGGCATGGATTAGTGTTACATCTAGGGTTAGGGTTAGAGCTAGGCCTAGTGTGAAGATTAGGTTTGGGATAGGGTAGGGTTAGGGTTAGCTTAAGAATTAAGATTACGGTTAGGGTTAGGGTTAGGCTTTAGGGTTTGGTGTATTTTAAGAGTTATGGTTAGGGTAGGGTTTAGTGTTAGGTTTAAGGTTAGGTTAGGGTTAGAGTTAGGGTTTGGGCTACTGCTTGTATTAGTCTTACATTTAGGTTTAGGGTTAGAGCTAGGCCTAGTGTGAGGATTAGGGATAAGGCTAGGGCAGGGTTAGGGTTACCGTTAGGGCTAAGATTACGGATAAGATTAGGGATAGGGTTAGGGTTAGTATTAGGGTTAGGGTTAAGGAGACGGCTTGGATTAGTGTTACATCTAGGTTTAGGGTTACGTCTAGGCTTAGTGATAGGATTAGAGTTATGGCAAGGTTAGGGTTAGGGTTAACATTAGGGTTAAGCTTAGGGTTAGGGTTAGGTTTGGATTAAGGTTAGGACTAGGGCATGGATTAGTGTAATGGCTAGGGTTAGGCTTAGACCTAGTGCTAGGGTTAGGGCTAGGGTAGGCTTATGGTTAGGGCTAGATCTTAGGTTAGAGTTATTGCTAAGTTAAGGGTTAGTGTTAAGGTTAGGTTAGGGTTAGAGTTAGGGTTAATGTTACGGTTAGAGCTAGAACTAAGATTAGGTTTAGGGTTAGCATTAGTGTTAGGGCTATGGCTTGGATTAGTGTCAATTCTAGGGTTAGGGTTATAGCTAGGCCTGGTGTGAGGGTTTGGGTTAGGGCTAGGGTAGGGTTAGGGTTAGTGTTAGAGTTAAGATTACGGTTAGGGTTATGGTGACGTTTAGGTTTAGTGTTAGGCTTAGGGTTAGGGCTACGGCTTTTATTTGTGTTACATCTAGGTTTAGTGTTAGAGCTAGGCCTAGTGTGAGGATTAGGGTTAGTTCTAGGTTAGGGTTAGGGTTAGCGTTAGGGTTAAGATTACGGTTAGAGTTAGGGTTAGGTATAGGGTTTGTATTAGTGTTAGGACTAGTGCTTGGATTAGTGTAATGGCTATGGTTAGGCTTAGACCTAGTGCTAGGGTTAGGGTTAGGGTTAGGGCTAGGGTAGGGTTAGGGTTAGTGTTAGTGTTTAGGTTAGAGCTAGTGCTAGGGTTCGGGTTATTGTTAGTGTCAGGGCTATGGCTTGGATTAGTGTTACATCTAGGATTAGGGTTAGATCTATGCCAAGTGTGAGGATTAGGGTTAGGGCTAGGGTAGGATTAGGGTTAGCGTTATGGTTATGGTTAGTGTTAGGGTTTAGGGTTTGTTTTATTTTTAGCGTTATGGTTAGTGTAGGGTTTAATGTTAGGTGTAGTGTTAGATTTATTAATAGGTAAATTTTAGTTTTAGAATTAGGTTTACGGTTAGGGTGTAAGGTTGGGTTTATTGTTAGGGTTATGGTGAGAGTTAGGGTTTAGTGTTACGGTTAGCATTAGGGATATGATTAGGGTTAGGGGTAGGGTTAGTACTAGGGATTGGATTAGTGTAATGGCTAGGGTTAGGGTTAGGGCTAGGCTTATGGTTAGGGCTAGATCAACGGTTAGAATTATTGCTAAGGTTAGGATTTGGGTTAGGTTTATGGTTAGGGTCAGTGGTAGGGTTAGGGTTAGGGGTAGGGTTAGCCCTACAGCTTTTATTAGTTTTACATCTAGGGTTAGGGTTAGAGCTAGGCCTAGTGTGAGGATTAGGCTTAGGGCTAGGTTAGGCTTAGGGTTAGCGTTAGTGTTAAGGTTACGGATTCAGTTAAGGTTAGTGTTAGTGTTAGGGTCAGGGTTAGGACTACTGCTTGGCTAAGTGTAATGGCTGTGATTAGGCTTAGACCTACTGCTTGGGTTAGGGTTAGGTATAGGCTTATGGTTAGAGCTATATCTAAGTTTAGACGTATTGTTAAGGTTAGGGTTAGTGTTAAGGTTAGGTAAAGGGTTAGGGTTATGGTTAGTCTTAATGATAGAACCAGAGCTTGGGTTAGGGTTAGGGTTATTGTTAGTGTTAGGATTAGGGCTAGGGTAGGGTTAGGGATAGCGTTAGGTTTAAGATTACGGTTAGGGACAGGGTTAGGGTTTAGGGTTTGCTTTATTTTTTGGGTTATGTTTATGCTAGTGTATAGTGTCACTGTTAGTGTTAGGTTTATTATTAAATATATATTAGTGTTAGGATTAGGGCTAGGGTTAGTGTGTAGGGTTTTTTTATTGTTAGGGTTATGCTGAGGATTAGGTTTTAGGGTTAGGTTTATGTTTAGGGTTAGGGTTAGGACTATGGCTTGGATTAGAGTAATGTCTAGGGTTAGGGTTAGGGCTAGGCTTATGGTTAGGGCTAGAT
>NW_004949165.1:62433-62790 GCF_000317375.1 Microtus ochrogaster | reverse complement strand
TTAGGGTTAGGGCTAGGCTTATGGTTAGGGCTAGATCAAAGGTTAGAGTTATTGCTAAGGTTATGGTTACAGTTAGGGTTAGGTCTACTGCTTGGATTAGTGTTTTATCTAGGGTTAGGTTTAGAGCCAGGCCTAGTGTGAGGATTAGGGTTAGGGCTAGGGAAGGGTTAAGATTAGCGTTAAGGTTAAGATTACGGTTAGATTTAGCGTTTAGGGTTTGGTTTATTTTTTGAGTTAGGGCAAGGATAGGGTTACGGTTAAGGTTACGGTTAGGGTTAGAGTTATTGTTAGGGGTACGGTTATGACTAGGGCCAAGATTATTGTAATTTCTAGGTTTAGGGTTAGGGCTAGGCTTAT
>NW_004949165.1:58030-62333 GCF_000317375.1 Microtus ochrogaster | reverse complement strand
GTTACGGTTAGGGTTAGAGTTATTGTTAGGGGTACGGTTATGACTAGGGCCAAGATTATTGTAATTTCTAGGTTTAGGGTTAGGGCTAGGCTTATTGTTTGGGCTAGATCTAAGGATAAAGTTATTGCTAAGGGTAGAGTTAGTGTTAAGATTAGGTTAGGGTTAGGGTTAGTGTTATGGTTACAGCTAGAGCTAGGTTTATGATTAGGGTTTGTGTTATTTTAGGGTTACAGCTGGGATTAGTGTTATATCTAGTGTTAGGGTTAGATCTAGGCCTAGTGTTAGGGTTAGTGTTAGGTCTTAGGTAGGGTTAGGGTTATCGTTAGGGTCATGATTACGGTTAGGTCAGGGTTAAGGTTAGGGTTAGGGTTAGGGATAGGTTTAGGGATAGGTTTAGGGTTTGTGTTAGGGTTAGAGTTATGGATATGGTTAGGCTACGGCTTGGATTAGTGTTACATCTTGGGATAGGTTTAAGTCTATGCCTAGTGTTAGGATCATGGTTTGGGCTAGGGTCGGGTTATGGTTAGCATTATAGTTAAGGTTAGGGTTAGGGTTAGGTTTAGGGTGAGGTTTAGGGTTAGGAATAGTGCTTGGATTAGTGTAATTGATAGGATTAAGCTTAGACCTAGTGCAAAGATTAGGGTTAGGGCTAGGCTTATGGTTAGGTCTAGATCTAAGGTTAGAGTTATTGCTAAGGGTAGAGTTAGTTTTAAGATTAGGTTAGGGTTAGGGTTAGGGTTAGTGTTCCGGTTAGAGCTAGAGCTAGGTTTATGGTTAGGGTTAGTGTTAGTTTTAGGGCTACTGCTTGAATTAGTGTTACTTCTAGGGTTAGGGTTAGAGCTAGGCCAAGTGTGAGGATTAGGGTTAGCATTAAGTTAGGGTTAGGGTTAGCGTTAGGGTTAAGATTACAGTTCGGGTTAGGGTTTAGGGTTTGGTTTATTTTTTGAGTTAGGGCAAGGATAGGGTTAGGGTTAACATTATGGTTAGGATTAGAATTATGGTTTGGGTTAGGGCTAGGACTAGGGCCTGGATTATTGAAATTTCTAGGTTTAGGGTTAGGGCTTGTCTTATTGTTTAGGCTAGATCTAAAGTTAGAGTTATTGCTAAGATTAGGGTTAGGGTTATTGTTAAGATTATGGTTATGGTTATGGTTAGGGTTAGGGTTAATGTTAGGATTAGGTTGAGGGTTAGGGTTAGTTTTAGGGTTAGGGTTAGGGTTAGGTCTACGGCTTGGATAAGTGTTACATCTATGGTTAGGGTTAGATCTAGTCCTAGTGATAGGATTAGGGTTAGGCCTAGTGTAGAGTTAGGGTTAACGTTAGGGTTAAGATTACAGTTAGGGTTAGGTTTAGTTTTAGCACTAGGGCTTGGATTAGTGCAATGTCTATTGTTAGACTTAGACCTAGTGCTAGGATTAGGGTTAGGGTAAGCTTATGGTTAGGGCTAGATCTAAGTTTAGAATAATTGCTAATTTTGGGTTGGTGTTAAAGTTACGTTAGGGTTAGGTTTAGTGTTACGGTTATAGCTAGAGCTAGGGTTAGGGTTAGGGCTACGGCTTGGATTAATGTTATATCTAGAGATAGGTTTTAGTCTAGGTATAGTGTTAAGATTAGGGTTAGGGCTAGGGTAGGGTTAGTTTTAGTGTTAGTGTTAGGGTTAAGGTTAAGGTTAGGGTTAGGGTTAGGATAGGGTTAGGGTTAGGTTTATGGTTAGGGGTTTGGTTAGTGGTAGCGTTAGTGTTAGGTTTAGACCTATGGCTTGGATAAGTGTTACATCTAGGGTTAGGGTTAGATCTAGGCCTAGTGTTAGGGTTAGTGTTAGGTCTAGGATAGGGTTAGGGTTAACGTTAGGGTCAAGATTACGGTTAGGTTCAGGGTTAGGGATAGGTTGTGGACTAGGGCTTGGATTAGTGTAATGGCTATGGTTAGGCTTAGACCTAGTACTAAGGTTAGGTTTAGGGCTAGGCTTATGGTTAAGGCTAGATCTAAGGTTAGAGTTATTGCTAAGATTGGGGTTAGTGTTATGGTTAGGTTAGAATTAAGGTTAGGGTTAGTTTTACTGTTAGAGCTAGAGCTAGTTTTAGTGTTAGTGTTAGTGTTATTGCTACCGATTGGATTAGTGTTACATCGAGGGTTAGGGTTAGAGCTAGGACTAGTGTGAGGATTAGGGTTAGGGGTAGAGTAGGGTTAGGGTTTGCATTAGGGTTAATATTATGGTTAGGGTTTAGTGTTTGTTTTATTTTTATGGTTATGGTTACAGTAGAGTTTAGTGTTAGGATTAGGGTTAGGTTTATTATTAGCTATATTTTAGTGTTAGGATTAGGTCTAGGGTTAGGGTATATGGTTTGGTTTATTGTTAGGGTTATTGTGAGGGTTAGGGATTAGTGTTATGGTTAGTGTTATGGTTAGGTTTTGGCTTAGGGTTAGGGTTAGGACTAGGGCTTGGATAAGTGTAATATCTGGTGATAGGGTTACAGAAAGGCTTATGGTTAGGTCAAATAAAGGTTAGAGTTATTGCTAGGGTTAGGGTTAGGGTTTAGATTAGGTTTAGCGTTAGGGTTAGGGTTAGGATTAATGTTAGGATTAGGTTGAGGGTTATTGTTAGTTCTAGGGTTAGGGTTAGTTCTATGGCTTGGATAAGTGTTACATCTATGGTTAGGGTTAGATCTAGGTCTAGTGTGAGGATTAGGGTTAGGGCTAGGGTAGGATTAGGGTTAGCGTCAGGGTTAAGACTGTGGTTAGGGTTAGGGTTAGGGTTAGTGTTAGGGTTAGGACTGCAGCTTGGATTAGTGTTACATCTAGAGATAGGGTTAAGTCTAGGCCTAGTGTTAGGATTATGGTTAGGGCTAGGTTAGGTTTAGGTTTAGCGTTAGGGTTAAATTTACGGTTAGGGTTAGGGTTAGGTTTAGTGTTAGGTTTAGGACTAGTGATTGGATTCGTGTAATGGCTAGGGTTCAGCTTAGACCTACTGCTAGGTTTAGGATTAGGGGTAGCCTTATCTTTTGGGCTAGATCTAAGATTAGAGTTATTGCTAATGTTAGGGTTAGTGTTAAGGTTATGTTAGGGTTAGGGTTAGAGTTAGTGTTACGGTTAGAGCTAGGGTTAGGGTTAGGGTTAGTGTTAGAGTTAGGGCTACGGGTTGGATTAGTGTTACATCTTAGGTTAGGGTTAGAGCTAGGCCTAGTGTGAGGATTAGGTTTACGGCTAGGGTAGGGTTAGATTTAGCGTTAATGTTAAGGTTACGGTTAGGATTAGGGCTAAGGTATAGTGTTTGGCTTATCTTTAGGGTTATGGTTAGGGTAGGGTTTAGTGTTAGGCTTTGTGTTAGCTTTATTATTAGGTATATTTTAGTGTTACGATTAGGGGTAGGCTTAGGGTGTAGGGTTTGGTTTATTGTTAAGGTTATTGTGAGGATTAGGGTTTAGTGTTACGGTTTCGTGTTAGGTTTAGGGTTAGGGTTAGGGTTTGTAATGGCGTAAACGAATGCAGACAGATTGTAAAAATATATATATACAGCTTTAGTAGACTTACAGAACCTCCGTTCCTGTGAAGACCAGGTAAGCAGAAGCAACGGCTGGGAGCACGCTCGCCAAATTTATATGAAAACATTATCCTGAGGTGAACACGCCCCCTAAGGGGCAGGACTTATCTCCCCTTTTTGTCTAAATAAACAGAACTAACCAAATACAACTATATATAATAATAACAAATAATAAATATAACAAACAATATTGAGAACAAAAGTTTTGGTAAACCTTCTATCTCAATGAGTCGAAATAATGTAGAGAGTAACTACAATTATATCATCTTCAACTCTGTCAAAGCTCTGAGATGGGAATAAATATTACTTAACAAACAAGATATATCCAAAATGTGCAACAATTGACAGAGACAACTGACTACCTGGGCAATCACCCAAAGTCTCGTTTGCAATGTTGAGTCAACCAACTTTGGCTAAGGCCTAACATAACTGACATACCATTTTCAAAGGTAAGCAACTTTTCAAAACTATCTTACCCTGTCTTGGCAAAATATGACAGTCCTGTTTTATCCATTGATACACGCTCTGTGTCTCTGTCAGTGGTTGAGATATGGGCATTTCTTTGCCCAAAGGCCAGTTCTGCCAAATAGAAAGGCTCCAGGTGGAGTGTTTTTGGTGCTCAACATTCTCTCGGGAATAGAGTGGTGTTGCCAGGAGCAATTGTGTCTCACTACCACAAAACTCGGAGTTAGATTAAAGGCCATTTTCTACAGCTCTTTGAAGAGGTTGAAGATTATCTATCTATACTGAGTATAATCTCTAT
>NW_004949165.1:35039-52294 GCF_000317375.1 Microtus ochrogaster | reverse complement strand
TTAAAAAAAACTGTTAAATTCTTGAACAATAATGTGTTCAGACATTTTGTTTATAAAAGAAAAAATTTTTACCTGCAATGATCAGTTCCTCCAAGTGGTGGTCTCTGTGTTTTTGGAGCCTGTCCTAGAAATAGCTCTTGTAGACCAGGCTGGCCTCAAACTCAGAGATCTGCCTGTCTATGCCTCCCGAGTGCTGGGATTAAAGGCGTGCACCACCACTGCCTGGCTAGCCTCGAACTCACAGAGATCCGCCTTCCTCTGCTTCCCAAGGGCTGGTATCAAAGGCGTGCATCACCACCGCCCGGCCAAGTCACTTTGTATCAGACCAAATTTGCTGCTGTGGCTGCTTTTGTTGCAAAACCGCAGATACTTGAGCTTCTGTTAATTCAGGCAGTGGTGTTTCACTGCAAACTGAGCCAAGGCAGGCAGAATGGGCCTGTGTGGCTGAGTGTGTCTCATACTCGGCACTGGGGCCCGAGTCACAAACTAAAAAACAGCACCCAGGAGGGTGCTGTGTTAGCTAGCGGGCTACCTGCTTGAGTCGGGGGCAAAATAGCCCAACGTTGGACGCCAAAATGTAACGGCATAAACGAATGCAGACAGATTGTAAAAAAAATATATATATATACAGCTTTAATAGACTTTCAGAACCACTGTTCCCGCGGAGACCAGGAAAGCAGAAGCAGCGGCTGGGAACACGCTTGCCAAATTTATATACAAACATTAGCCCGAGGCAAACACACCCCTTAAGGCGCGGGACATTTCCCTACAAGGGTTATGGTTAGGATTAGGACTAGGGCTTGGATTAGTGTAATATCTAGGGGTAGTGTTAGGGCTAGGCTTATTGTTAGGTCTAGATTAAAGGTTAGAGTTATTGCTAAGGTTAGGTTTAGGGTTAGGGTTAGGTTTAGGGATAGGGTTCGGGTTAGTGTTAGGGTTAGGGCTATGTCTTGTATTAGTCTTACATCTAAGTTTAGGGTTAGAGCTAGGCCTAGTGTGAGGTTTAGGGTTAGGGCTAGGGTAGGGTTAGTGTTAGCCTTACGGTTCGGGTTAGAGTTAGGGTTAGGGTTAGGACTATGGCGTGGATTATTGTAATTTCTAGGGTTAGGGTTAGGGCTAGGCTTACTGTTAGGGCTAGATCTAAGGTTAGAGTTATTGCTAAGGTTAGGGTTAGGGTTAGGATTAGGGTTAGGGTTAGGGTTAGAGTTAATGTTAGGATTAGGGTTAGGGTTAGTGGTAGGGTTAGGGTTAGGGTTAGGGCTACAGCTTGAATAAGTGTTACATCTAGGGTTAGGGTCAGGGTTAGGGTTATAGTTAGATCTAGGCCTAGTGATAGGATTAGGGTTAGGGCTAGTGTAGGGTGAGGGGTAGCGTTAGGGTTAAGATTACAGTTAGGGTTATGGTTAGGGTTAGGGTTAGTGTTAGGACTAGGGCTTGGATTAGTGTAATGTCTAGGGTTAGGCTTAGACCTAGTGCTAGGATTATGGTTAGGGCTAGGCTTATGCATAGGGCTAGATCTAAGGTTAGAGTTTTTACAAACTAGGGTTAGTGTTAAGGTTAGGTTAGGGTTAGTTTTAGGGTTAGGTTTAGTGTTAGTCTTATGGTTAGAGCAAGAGCTAGGGTTAGGGTTAATGTTAGTGTTACTGTTAGGGCTACTGCTTCTATTAGTGTTAAATCTGGTGTTAGGGTTAGAGGTAGACCTAGTGTGACGATTAGGGTTGGGGATAGGGTATGGTTAGGGTTAGCGTTAGGGTTAAGATTACGGTTAGTTTTAGGGTTTATTGTTTTTTTTATTTTTAGGGTTATGATTAGGTTAGGGTTTAGTGTTAGGTTTATTATTAGGTATATTTTAGTGGTAGGATTAGGGTTTGGTTTAGGGTGTAGGGTTTGGTTTATTGTTAGGTTTATGGTGAGGGTTAGGGTTTAGTGTTACAGTTAGGGTTAGGTTTAGTGTTAGGGTTAGGACTAGGGCTTGGATTAGTGTAATAGCTAGGATTAGGCTTAGACCTAGTGCTAGGATTAGGGTTATTGTAGGCTTATGGATAGGGTTTGATCTAAGTTTAGAGTAATTGCTAAGGTTAGGCTTAGTGTTAAGGTTAAGTTATGGTTAGGGTTAGGGTTTGTGTTACGGTTAGAGCTAGAGCTAGGGTAGGGTTAGGGCTATGGCTTAGCTTAGTGCTACATCTAGAGATAGGTTTAATTCTAGGCCTAGTGTTAAGATTAGGGTTAGGGCTAGGGTGGTGTTAGGGTTAGCGTTAGGGTAAAGTTTATGGTTAGTGTTATGGTTAGGGTTAGGTTAGGGTTAAGACTAGGGCTTAGATTATTGTAATATATAGGGGTAGGGTTAGGGATAGGCTTATGTTTACGTCTAGATTAAAGGTTAGAGTTATTGCTAAGGTTAGGGATAGGGTTAGGGTTAGGTTTAGGGACAGGTTTAGGGGTAGTGTTAGGGTTAAGGCTATGGCTTGGATTAGTATAATGGCTAGGGTTAGGCTTAGACCTAGTGCTGGGTAGGGTTAGGGTTTAGTGTTTGGTTTATTTTTATGGTTATGGTTTGGGTAGGGTTTAGTCTTAGGGTTAGTATTAGGTTTATTATTAGGTTTATTGGAGTGTTAGGATTAAGGCTAGGTTTTGGGTTAGGACTAGGGCTTGGATTAGTGTAATATCTATTGTTAGGGTTAGGGCTAGGCTTATGGTTAGGTCTAGATCAAAGGTAAGAGTTATTGCTAAGGTTAGGGTTAGGGTTAGTGTTAGGGTTAGGGCTACGGCTTGGATTAGTGTTACATCTAGGGTTAGGGTTAGAGCTTGGTCTAGTGTTAGGATTAGGGTTAGGGCTCGGGTAGCTAAGGGTTAGCGTTAGGATTAAGATTACGGTTCAGGTTAGGGCTAGGCTTAATTTTACGGCAAAATCTAAGGTTAGAGTTATTGCTAAGGTTAGGGTTAGTGTTAAGTTTAGGTTAGTGTTAGGGTTAGTGTTACGGTTAGAGCTATAACTAGTGTTAGGGTTAGGGTTACTCTTAGTGTTAGGGCTATGGCTTGGATTTGTGTTACATCTAGGGTTAGAGTTAGAGCTAGGCCTAGTGTGAGGATTAGGGTTAGGGCTAGTGTAGGTTTAGGGTTAGTGTTAGGCTTAAGGTTAAGGTTATGGTTACGTTTAGGGTGATCGTTAGCATTAGGTTAGAGTTATGGTTAGGACTAGGGCTTGGATTAGTGTAATGGCTAGGGTTAGGGATAGGGCTAGGCTTATGGTTAGGACTAGATCAAAAGTTAGAGTTATTGCTAAGGTTAGGTTTCGGGTTAGTGAAAGGGTTAGCGTTAGGGTTAGTGTCAGGATTAAGGTGAGAGTTAGGACTAGGGCTTTGATTAGTTTAATATCTAGACGTAGGTGTGGGCTAGGCTTATGGATAGGTCTCGATCAAAGGTTAGCGTTATTGCTAAAGTCATGGTTAGAATTAGGTTTAGGTTTAGGGATAGGGTTAGGGTCAGTGTTAGAGTTAGTGCTTAGGCTTGGATAGTGTTACATCTAGGTGTATGATTAGTGGTAGGCCTAGTGTGAGGATTAGGGTTAGGGCTACGTTAGGGTTAGCGTTAGGGTTAAGGTTATCGTTAGGGTTAGGTTTAGGGCTATGGCTTGGATTCGTGTTACATCTAGGGAGAGGTTTAAGTCTATGCCTAGTGTAGGAATATGGTTAGGGCTAGGGTAGGGTTAGAGTTAGCATTAGGGTTAAGGTTAGGGTTAGGTTTAGGGTTAGTAATAGTGCTTGGAATAGTGTAATGGATAGGATTAAGCTTAGACCTAGTGCTAGGGTTACGGTTAGGGCTAGGCTTATGATTCGGGCTAGATCTAAG
Organism: Microtus ochrogaster; assembly: GCF_000317375.1. Taxonomy (NCBI): domain Eukaryota; kingdom Metazoa; phylum Chordata; class Mammalia; order Rodentia; family Cricetidae; genus Microtus; species Microtus ochrogaster. The sequence continues at coordinate 48,445 of NW_004949165.1, read as the reverse complement.
TTTAGAGTTACTGCGAAGGGTAGAGTTAGTGTTAAGATTAGCTTAGGGGTAGGGTTAATGTTACGGTTAGATCTAGAGCTAGGGTAGTGTTAGGGTTAGGGTTAGTGTTAGTGTTAGGGCTATGGCTTGGATTAGTGTTACATCTAGGGTTAGGGTTAGAGCTAGGCCTAGTGTGAGGATTAGGATTAGCGTTAAGGTAATGTTAGGGTTAGGGTTAGGGTTAGGCTTAAGGTTAGGGTTAAGGTTAGGTTTAGGGTTAGGGTTTGCATTATGGTTAGGGTTAGGGTTAGCAGTCTTGCTTGGATTAGTATAATGGCTAGGGTTAGGGTTAGGGCTAGGCTTATGGTTAGGGCTAGATCAAAGGTTAGAGTTATTGCTAAGGTTTGGGTTTGGTTTAGGGTTAGGGTTAAGGTTAGGGATAGTGTTAGGGTTACATCTGGGGTTAGGTTTAGAGCTAGGCCTAGCCTTAGGATTATGGTTAGGTGTAGGCTAGGGTTATGATTAGCGTTAGGGTTATGATTATGGTTAGGGTTAGGGTTAGTGTTAGTGTTACGGTTAGGTGTATGGCTTGGATTAGTGTTACATCTAGGGTTAATATTAGTTCTAGGGCTAGTGTTAGGATTGGGCTTAGGGCTAGGGTTGGTTTAGGGTTAGCGTTAGGATTAAGGTTACGGTTAGGGTTTGGGTTTGGTTTATTTTTAGGGTTATGGTTAGGGTAGGGTTTAGTGTTAGCTTTAGTGTTAGGTTAGGGTTAGGATTAGGGTTAGTGCTAAGGCTTGGATTAATGTAATTTCTAGGGTTAAGATTAGGGCTAGGCTTATGGTTAGGGCTAGATCTAAGGTTAGAGTTTAGCATTAGGCTTAGGGTTAGTGTTAGGTTTTAGGGTTTGGTTTATTTTTAGGGTTATTTTTTGGGTACGGTTTAGTGTTATGGTTAGTGTTAGGTTTATTATTAGGTATATTTTAGTGTTAGAATTAAGGCTTGGGTTAGCGTATAGCGTTTGGTTTATTTTTAGGGTTATGGTGAGTGTTAGGGTTTACTGTTCCGATTAGAGTTAGAGTTAGGGTTAGTGTTAGGGATAGGACTAGGGTTTGGATTAGCATCATGACTAGGTTTAGGGTTAGGGTTAGGCTTATGGTTAGGGTTAATGATAGGGTTAGTGTTAGGTTTTGGGTTAGGGTTAGGGCTAGGGATATGGCTTTTAAGAGTGTTACATCTAGTATTAGGGTTAGAGCTAGGCCTAGTGTGAGGATTAGGGTTAGAGCTAGGATAGGGTTAGGGTTAGCATTAGGGTTAATATTACGGTTAGGGTTAGGTTTAAGGTTAGTGTTAGGGTTTGGGTTTGAGCTATGGCTTGGATTAGTGTCATATCTAGTGTTAGGGTTACGTCTTGGCCTAGTGTTAGGATTTGGGTTAGCGCTGGGGTAGGGTTAGGCTTACTGTTAGCGTTAGGGTTAGGGTTAGGGATAGGACTATTGCTTGTATTAGTGTTAGGGTTAGGGTTAGGGTTTTGGCTAGATTTAAGGTTACAGTTATTGCTAAGTTTAGGGTTAGTGTTAAGGTTAGGTTAGGATTAGGTTTATTATTGGTTTTAGGGATACGGCTTGGATTATTGTTACATATAGGGTTACTGTTAGAGCTAGGTCTAGTGTAAGTATTAGGGTTAGGGTAGGGTAAGGTTAGGGTTAGCGTTAATGTTAATATTATGGTTAGTGTTAGGGTTTAGGGTTTGGTTTATTTTTTGAGTTAGGGCAAGCTTTGGTTTAGGGTTAGCAATACGGTTAGTGTTAGAGGTATGGTTATGGTTAGGGTTTGGGTTACTTTTAGGATTAGGGTTAGGGCTAGTGTTAGGGTTAATGTTAGGATTAGGGTTAGGGTTAGGATTAGTGGTTGGTTTAGGATTAAAGTTAGGGCTACAGCTTGGATAACTTTTACATCCATGGTTAGGTTTACATCTAGGCCTAGTGATCGGAATAGGGTTAGGTCTAGTGTAGTCTTAGGGTTAGCGTTAACATTAACAGTACAATTAGGGTTAGGGTTAGGGTTAGGGTTAGAGTTTGGTTTATTTTTAGGGTTATGGTTAAGGTAGGGTTTAGTGTTATCCTTAGTATTATGTTAGGGGTAGCTTTAGGTATAGGGTTACGATTATGGCTTCGGCTTCGATTGGTGTAATTTCTCGATTGTATTTAATGCTAATCTTATGGTTAGGGCTAGATCTAATGTTAGAGTTATTGCTAAGGTTAGGGTTATGGTTAGGATTAGGGTTATTGTTAGGGTTTATTATTAGTTTTATGGTTATGTTTATGGTTAGTGCTTGGGTTTGGCTTAGGGTTAGGATTAGGTTTAGTGTTATAATTAGTGTTAGGGTTAGTGTTAGGGTTACTGCTTGGATTAGTGTTACATCTATGGTTAGAGTTAGGTCTAAGCCTAGTGTTAGGATTATGGTTAGAGCTTGGTTAGCGTTAGGGTTAGCGTTAGGTTTGAGGTTACGGTTAGGTTTATGGTTAGGGTTAGGGTTTGGTTTAGGACTAGTGCTTGGATTACTGTAATAGCTAGTGTTAGGCTTAGACCTAGTGCTATGGTAGGGTTAGGGCTAGGGTAGGGTTAGGGTTAGCGTTAGGGTTAAGATTACGTTCAGGCTTAGTATTTGGTTTATTTTTAGGGTTATGGTTAGGGTAGGGTTTAGTGTTAGCGTTAGTGTTATGTTAGAGTTAGGGTTAGGTTAAGGGTTAGGGTTAGGACTAGGACTTGGATTAGTGTAATTTCTAGGGCTAGGCTTAGGGCTAGGCTTATGTTTACGGCTAGCTCTAAGGTTAGAGTTATTGCTACGGTTACTGTTTGGATTAGGATATGGGCTAGAGTTAGGGTTAGGGTTAGGCTAAGGGTTAGGGTTAGGGTTAGGGTTAGGGCCATGGCTGGGATTAGTTTTATATCTACGGTTAGGGTGAGATCTAGACCTGAAGTTATGATTAGCGTTAGGTGTAGGGTAGAGTTAGGGTTAGACTTAGGCGTAAGATTACGTTTATGGTTGGGGATAGGGTCAGGGTTAGGGTTAGGGTTCGGATTAGTGCTTGGATTAGTGTAGTGGCTAGAGTCAGGTTAGACCTAGTGCTAGGGTGAGGTTTAGGGCTAGGTTTATGGTTAGTGCTAGATCAAAGGTTAGAGTTATTGCTAAGGTTTTTCTTAGTGTTAAGGATAGAGTTAGGGTTAGGGTTAGGGTTAGGACTAGGTCTTGGATTAGTGTAATGGCTAGGGTTAGGGTTAGGGCTAGGATTATGTTTAGGGCTAGATCAAAGTTTAGAGTTATTGCTTAGGTTAGGGTTTGGGTTAGGTTTAGGGGATAGGGTTATGGTTAGGGCTAGGTTTAGGCTTAGGTTTAGGGTTAGGGCTACGGCTTGGATTAGGTTTACATCTAGGGTTAGGGTTAGATCTAGGCCTTGTTTGAGGATTAGTGTTATGGCTAGGGTAGCGTTAGGGTTAGCGTTAGTGTTAAGATTTAGGTTCGTTTTAGGGTTAGTGTTTGGTTTATTTTTAGGGTTATAGTTATGGTAGGGTTTAGTGTTATCGTTAGTATTAGGTTGGGGTTACCTTTAGGGTTAGGATTAGGGTTAGGACTAGGGCTTTGATTAGTGTAATTTCTATGTTATTGTTAGGGCTAGGCTTATTGTCAGGGCTAGATCTATGGTTAGAGTTATTGCTAAGGTTAGGGTTAGGGTTAGGATTAGGGTTAGTGTTAGGGTTAGGGTTAGTTTTATGGTTATGCTTAGGGTTAGGGTTAGGGTTAGTGTTATAGTTATTGTTAGGGTTATGGTTAGCGATAGAGTTAGGGTTAGGGTTAGGGTTTGGGTTAGGTTTAGGACTAGGGCTTGGATAAGTGTAATGGCTAGGGCTAGTCTTAGACCTAGTGCTAGGGTTAGTGTTAGGACTAAGCTTATGGTTAGGGCTAGATCTAAGATTAGAGTTACATTTAAGTTTAGGGTTAGTGTTAAGGTTTGGTTAGGGATAGGTTTAGGGTTAGTTTTACAGTTAGAGCTAGAGCTAGGCTTAGGGTTAAGGTTATTGTTAGTGTAAGGGCTATGGCTTGGATTAGTGTTACATCTAGGTTTAGGGTTAGAGCTAGGCCTATTGTTAGGATTAGGGTTAGGGCTCGGGTAGGGTAAGAGTTAGCGTTAGGATTAAGATTACGGTTATGGTTTGCTTTAGCTTTCGGTTTATTTTTTGGCTTATGATTATGGTAGTGTTTAGTGTTAGGGTTAGTGTTAGGTTTATTATTAGGTATATTTAGGGTGTTATTATTAGGGCTAGGGTACGGTGTACGGTTTGGTTTATTGTTAGGGTTATGGTGAGGGTTAGGTTTTAGTGTTATGGTTAGCGATAGGGTTAGTATTAGTGTTAGTGTTAAGGCTATGGCTTGGATTAGTGTTACATCTAGGTTTTATTCTAAGAGCTAGGCCTAGTGTGAGGATTAGGGTTAGGGCTAGAGTAGGGTTAGGGTTAATATTAAGTATAGGGTTAGTGCTAGGTTTAGGGTTAGTGCTAGGCTTATGGTTAGGTCTAGATCCAATATTAGAGTTATTGCTATGTTTTGGGTTAGTGTTAAGGTTATTGTTAGGGTTAGGGTTAGTCTTAGGAATAGGGCTTGGATTAGTGTAATGGCTATGGTTATGGTTAGGGCTAGGCTTATGGTTAGGGCTAGATCAAAATTAGAGTTATTGCTAAGGTTAGGATTTGAGTTAGGTTTAGGGTTAGGGTTAGGTTTAGGTATAGGGTTATGGTTATGGTTAGGGTTAGGGTTAGGATTAGGGTTAGGATTAGTACTAGGGCTTGGATTAGTGTAATGGCTAGGGTTAATGTTAGGGCTAGGCTTATGGTTAGGTCTAGATCAAGGTTTAGAGTTATTGTTAAGTTTAGGGTTTGTGTTACGCTTAGTATTACCATTAGGGATAGGGTTAGGGTTAAGGTTTGGGTTGGGTTAGGGTTAGGGTTAGGGTTAGGGCTACGGCTTTTATTAGTGTTACATCTAGGGTTACGGTTAGAGCTAGGCCTAGTTTGAGGATTAGGTTTAGGGCTAAGGTAGGGTTAGGGTTAGCTTTAGGGTTAAGATTACGATTAGGGTTAGGCTTAAGGTTAGTTGGGGTTAGGGTTAGGCCTACAGCTTAGATTAGTGATACATCTATTGTTAGTGTTAGGTCTAGGCCTAGTGTTTGGATTAGGGTTAGGGCTAGGTTAGATTTAGTGTTAGCATTAGGGTTAAGGTTACAGTTAGGGTTATGGTTAGGGTTAGGGTTAGTGTTAGGGTTAGGACAAGTGCTTGGATTAATGTAATGGCTAGTGTTAGGCTTAGACCTTTTGTTAGGGTTAGAGTTAGGGCTACTGTAGGGTTAGGGTTAGCGTTAGGATTTAGATTATGGTTAGGTTTAGGGTTAGGCTTTGGTTTATTTTTAGGGTTATGGTTAGGGTAGGGTTTAGTGTTTGTGTTAGTGTTATGTTATGGTTAGGGTTAGGACTAGGGCTTGGATTAGTGTAATTTCTAGGGTTAGGGTCAGGGCTACTCTTATGTTTACAACTAGCTCTAAGTTTAGAGTTATTGCTAAGGTTAGGGTTTGGGTTAAGATATGAGCTTGGGTTAGGGTTATGGTTAGGGATAGAGTTATCGTTAGGGTTAGGGTTAGGGTTAGAGCTAGGGTTATTATTATGGCTATGGCTGGGATTAGTGTTTCATCTAGTCTTAGGGTTAGATCCAGGCCTGTTGTTATGATTAGAGTTAGGGCTAGTGTATAGTTAGGCTTAGCGTTAGGGGCAAGATTACGTTTATGGTTAGGTTTAGGGTTAGGGTTGGGATTAGTGCTTCAAATAATGTAGTGGCTTGGGTTAGGTTAGACTTAGTGCTAGGGTGAGGGTTAGGGCTAGGTTTATATTTACTGCTAGATCAAAAGTTAGAGTTATTGCTAAGGTTTTTGTTAGTGTTAAGAATAGAGTTAGCGTTATGGTTAGGGTTAGGGTTAGGACTAGGGCTTGGATTAACGTAATGACTAATGTTAGGTTTAGGGCAAGACTTATGGTTATAGCTAGATCAAAGGTTAGAATTATTGCTAAGGTTGGAGTTAGGGTTAGGGTTAGGGTTAGGTCTACGTCTTTTATTAGTGTTACGTCTAGGGTTAGGTTTAGAGCTAGGCCTAGTGTGAGGATTAGGGTAGGGCTAGGGTAGGTTTAGGGTTAGTGTCAGGGTTAAAATTACGATTAGGGTTAGCTTTAGGGTTTGGTTTATTTTTAGGGTTATGGTTAGGGTAAGGTTTAGTGTTAGTGTTAGTGTTAGGTTTATTTTTAGGTATATTTAGGTTGTTAGGAGTAGGGCTAGTGTATGGTGTACGGTTTGGTTTATTGTTAGTGTTATGGTGAGGGTTAAGTTTTAGTGTTAGGTTAGTGATAAAGTTAGGGTTAGGGTTGGGGTTAGGACTAGGGCTTGGATTAATGTAATGGCTATGGTTAGTGTTAGGGCTAGGTTTATGTATAGGGCTAGATCAAAGGTTAGAGTTATTCCTAAGGTTAGGGTTAGGGTTAGGTTTAGTGTTAGTGTTAGGACTACGGCTTGGATTAGTGTTACATCTAGGTTTAGGGTAAGAGCTAGGCCTAGTGTGAGGACTAGGGTTAGGGCTAGGGTAGGGTTAATGTTAGGACTAGGGCTTAAATTAGCGTAATTTCTAGGGTTAGGGTTTGCGCTAGGCTTATGGTTAGGGCTAGATGAAAGGTTAGATTTATTGCTAAGGTTAGGGTTAGGACTAGGGCTTAAATTAGTATAATTTCTAGGGTTAGGGTTTGGTCTAGGCTCATGGTTAGGGCTAAATGAAAGGTTAGATTTATTGCTAAGTTTAGGGTTAGGGTTAGGGATAGGGTTAAGGTTAGGGTACGGACTAGGGTTTGGATTAGTCTAATTTCTAGGGTTTGTGTTGGGGCTAAGCTTATGGTTAGGTCTAGATCTAAGGTTAGATTTATGGCTAAGGTTAGTGTTAGTGTTAGGGTTAAGGTTAGAATTATGTCTAAGGCTAGGGTTAGAGATAGGATTACGGTTAGGTTTAGGGTTGAGGTTAGGCTTAGGGTTAGGGTTAGGGTTAGGGCTAGAGGTAAGGTTAGATTTATTGTTAAGTTTTGGATTAATGTTAAGGTTAGGATACGGTTAGGGTTAGTGTTACGGTTAGAGCTAAAGCTGGGGTTAGTGTTATTATTATTGTTAGTGTTAGGGCTACAGCTTGGATTTGTGTTACATCTAGGATTAGGGTTAGAGCTAGGCCTAGTGTTAGGATTAGTGTTATGGCTAGTGTAGGGTTAGGGTTACCGTTAGGGTGAAGATTACGCTTAGGGTTAGGGTTTAGGGTTTGGTTTATTTTTAGGGTTATGGTGAGGGTTAGGATTTAGTGTTACAGTTAGCGTTAAGGTCAGGGTTAGGTTTAGACTAGGGCTTGGATTAGTGTAATTGCTAGGGTTAGGGTTAGGGCTAGGCTTTTGGTGAGGGCTAGATAAATGGTTAGAGTTATTGCTAAGATTAGGGTTAGGGTTCGGTTTAGGGTTAGGCTTAGGGGTAGGGTTAAGGATAGGGTTTAGGTTTAGGGTTAGGGTTAGGGCTATGGCTTGGATTATTGTTACGTCTAGTGTAGGTGTTAGAGCTAGGCCTAGTGTGAGGTTTAGGGTTCGGGCTAGTTTAGGTTTATGGTTAGGGTTAGGGATAAGATTACGGTTAGGTTTGGGGTTAGGGATAGTTCTAGTGCTTGGATTAGAGAAATGGCTAGGATTAGGCTTAGATGTAGTGCTAGGGTTAGGGTTAGGGCTATGCTTATTGTTAGGGCTACATCTAAGTTTAGAGTTATTTCTAAGGTTTGAGTAAGTGTTAATATTAGGTTAGGTATAGGGTTACTGTTACGATTAGAGCTCGAGCTAGGGTTAGGGTTAAGTTTAGTGTTAGGGTTAGGGCTACGGCTTGGATTAGTGTTACATCTAGTGTTATGTTTAGAGCTAGGCCTAGTGTGTTGATTAGGGTTAGGGTTATGGTTAGTATTAAGAATACGGTTAGGGTTAGCCTTACAGTTAGGGTTAGGCTTATGGTTAGGGCTATGGCTTGGATTAGTGTTACATCTAGGGTTATGGTTAGATCTAGGCCTAGTGTTAGGATTAGTGTTAGGGCTATGGCAGGTTTAGGGTTAGCATTAGGGTTAAGATTACGGTTAGGGTTAGGGTTACTGTTAGAGTTAGGGTTAGGACTAGGGCTCGGATTAGTGTAATTTCTAGGGTTAGGTTTGGACTAGGCTTATGGTGAGGTCTAGATCTAAGGTTAGATTCATGGCTAAGGATAGGGTTTGGGTTAGGGTTAGGGGTAGGTTTTGGACTAGTGCTTGGATTAGTGTAATGGCTAGGGTTAGGCTTAGACCTAGTGCTAGGGTTAGGGTTAGGGCTATGCTTATGTCTAGGGCTACATCTAAGTTTAGATTTACTGCTAAGTTTAGAGTTAGTGTTATGGTTTTTTTAGGGTTAGTGTTATGGTTAGAGCTCAAGTTTGGTTAAGTTTTAGGTTAGTGTTAGGGTTAGGGCTACAGCTTGGATTAGTGTTACATCTAGGGTTAGGGTTAAAGCTAGGCCTAGTTGAGGATTAGAGTTAGGGCTAGGGTAGGGTTACGGTTAGTGTTAGGGGTAAGATTACAGATAGGTTTAGATTTAGGGTTTAGGGTTTGGTTTATTTTTAGGGTTAAGGTTAGTGTTAGGGTTAGTGTTAGATCAGGGTTAGGGTTAAGGTTAGGACTAGGGCTTGGATTAGTGTAATTTCTAGGATTATGTTAGGGCTAGGCTTATATTTAGGGCTAGATCTAAGGTTAGAGTTATTACTAAGGTTAGGGTTAGGCTTACGTTTTAGGGTTATTGTTAGTGTTAGCGTTAGGGCTATGGATGGATTAGTGTTACATCTAGTGTTAGTGTTAGATCTAGGCCTAGTGTTAGGATTAGGGTTAGGTCTAGGGTAGGGTTAGCATTAGGGTTAAGATTATGGTTAGGGTTAGGATTAGGGTTAGGGTTAGTTTTAGGGTTAGGACTATGGCTTGAATTAGTGTAATGGCTATGGTTAAGGTTACGCTGGTGTTAGGGTTAGGGGTAGAGATCAGGTTTGGTTAGGGTTAGTGATCAGGTTTGGTTAGGGTTAGTGTTATTATTAGTTTTAGGGGTACGTCATGGATTAGTGTTACATCTAGCATTAGGGTTAGATCTAGGCCTAGTGTTTAGAGTTAGGGTTAGTGTTAGGTTTACGCTTAGGGTTAGGGTTGTGGCTAGGCTTATCGTTAGGGCCAGATCTAATGGTAGTGTTATTGCTAAAGTTAGTGTTAGTGTTAATTTTAGGTTAGGGTTAGGGTTATTGTTACGGTTAGAGCTAGAGCTAGAATTATGGTTAGGGTTATTTTTAGTGTTAGGGCTACAGCTTAGATTAGTGTTTCATCTAGGGTTAGGGGTAGAGCTAGGCCTAGTTTGAGGATTAGGGTTAGGGCTATGGTAGGGTTAGGGTTAAGAATACGGTTAGAGTTAGGATTTAGAGTTTGGTTTATTTTTAGGGTTATGGTTGGTTATTGTTAGGGTAGGGTTTTGTGTTAGGTTTAGTGTTTGGTTTATTATTGGGTATATTTTAGTGTTTAGGATTAGGGGTAGGGTTAGTGTGTTGGGTTTGGTTTATTGTTATGGTTATGGTGAGGGTTAGAGTTTAGTGCTATGGTTTGTGTTAGGGTTTGGTTTAGGGTTAGGGTTAGTACTAGGGCTTGGATTAGTGTTACATCTATCGTTAGGTTTACGTCAACTGAAGTGGTAGGATTAGGGTTAGGGCTAGGATATGGTTAAGGTTACCGTAAGGGTTAAGGTTACAGTTCGGTTTAGGGTTTGGGTGTGGTTAGGGTTAGGGTTAAGACTAGTGCTTATATTCAGGTAATGGCTAGTTTTAGGCTTAGACCTTGGGCTAGGTTTAGGGTTAGGTCTAGGCTATGGTTAGTGATAAATCAAAGGTTAGAGTTATTGCTAAGGTTAGGTTTAGGTTTAGGGTTAGGCATAGGGATAGGGTTAGGATTAGGTTGAGGTTTAGGGTTAGTGTTAGGGCTATGGCTTGGATTAGTGTTACATCTAGTGTTAGGGTCAGAGCTAGGCCTAGTGTGTGGATTAGAGTTAGGGCTAGGTTAGGTTGAGGGTTAGGTTTAAGAATATGGTTAGGGTTAGTGTTAGGGTTTAGGGTTAGGTTTATTTTTAGGGTTATGGCTAGGGTAGGGCTTAGTGTTAGGATTAGTGTTATGGTTAGGTTTAGGGCTATGGAGTCGATTAGTGTTACATTAAGGGCAAGGGTTAGAGCTAGGCCTAGTGTGCGGATTAGGGTTAAGGCTAGGGTAGGGTTAGGGTTAGTGTTAATGTTAATATTACGGTTAGGGTTAGGGTTAGGGTTATGTTTAGTTTTAGGTTTAGGGTTGGGGCTACGGATTGGAATTGTGTTAGATCTCAGGGTAGCGTTAATTCTAGGCCTAGTGTTAGGATTAGGGTTAGGGCTAGGGTAGCGTTAGTGTTAACGTTAGGGTTAAAGTTACGTTTAGGTTTACAGTTAGGGTTAGGGTTCGTGTTAGGGTTAGGGTTAGGACTACTGTTTTAATTAGTGTAATAATAGGGTAGGCTTAGACCTAGTGTTAGGATTTTGGTTAGCGCTAGATCTAAGGTTAGAGTTATTGCTAAGGTTAGGGTTAATGTTATGATTAGGTTAGGTTTATGGTTAGGGATAGGGTTATGGTTAGGGTTACTGTTAGAACTAGAGCTAGATTTAGGGTTAGGGGCAGTGTTAGTGTTAGGGTTATGGCTTGGATTAGTGTCACATCTAACATTAGTGTTAGAGCTAGTCCTAGTTTGAGGATTAGGGTTAGTGCTAGGATATGTTAAGGGTTAGCATTAGGGTTAACATTTTGGTTAGGTTTAGGGTTTAGTGTTAGGTTTATTTTTAGGGTCATGGTTAGGGTAGGGTTTAGTGTTAGGGTTAGCATTAGTGTTAAGATTACGGTTAGGTTTAGTGTTAGATTAGGGTTAGGGTTAGTGTTAGGTTTAGGGTTAGGGTTAGGACAATGGCCTGGATTAGTTTAATTTCTTTGGTTAGGGTCAGGGCTTGGCTTATTGTTAGGGTTATGGTTTGGGTTAGGTTTCATGTTAGGATTAGGGTTTGAGCTACGGCTTGGATTAGTATTACATTTAGGGTTATGGTTAGAGCTAGGCCTTGTGGGAGGATTAGGGCTAGAGATAAGGTAGTTTTAGGGATAGCCATAGGGTTTAGATTACGGTTAAGGTTAGGGTTAGGTTAGGGTTAGTGTTTGGGTTAGGGTTAGGACTAGGGCTTGGATTAATATCACATCTCGTGTCAGGGTTAGGTCTTCGCCTAGTGTTAGGATTAGGGTTAAGGCTAGGTTAGGGTTAAGATTAGTAATAGGGTTAAGATTAAGGTTAGGGTTATGTGTAGGGTTAGGGTTAGGATTAATTCTAGGACTTGGATTAGTGTAATAGCTAGGGTTAGGCTTAGACCTAGTGCTAGGTTTAGGGTTATGGCTAGGCTTATGTTTATGGCTAGATCTAAGTTTAGAGTTATTGCTAAGGTTAGGGTTATTGTTAAGGTTAGGTTAGCGTTAGGGTTAGGGTTAGTGTTACGGTAAGGGTTAGGGTTAAGGTTAAGGTTATTGTTATGGTTAGGACTAGTGTAAGGTCTAGAGTTAAGGTTATGGCTAGGCTTATGGTTAATTCTAGAACAAAGGTGAGAGTTATTTCTAAGCTTAGGCTTTGGGTTAGGTTTAGGGTTTGGGATAGGTTTAAGGTTAGGGTTAGGACTATGGCTTGGATTAATGTAAAGGCTAGGGTTAAGTTTAGGGCTAGACTTATGGTTAGGCCTTGAACAAAGGTTATAGTTATTACTAAGGTTAGGGTTAGTGTTAGGGTTAGGGTTAGAATACTGGTTAGGGTTAGGGATAGGGTTAGTGATAGGGTTATGGTTAGTGTTAGTGTTAGGGTTAGGGTTAGGGCTACGGCTTTTATTACTGTTACATCTAGGGTTAGGTTTAGAGCTAAGCCTAGTGTGAGGATTAGGGATAGGGCTAGGGTAGGGTTAGGGTTAGCGTTATGGTTAAGAATACTTTTAGGGTAATGGTTAGTGTTAGGATTAAAGTTAGTGTTAGCCTTAAGGTTAGGGCTACGGATTTTATTAGTGTTACATCTAGGGTAAGAGTTAGAGCTAGGCCTAGTGTGAGGATTAGGGTTAGGGCTAGTGTAGAGTGAGGTTAGCATTAGGGTTAAGTTTAAGGGTTTGGTTAATTTTTTTGGTTAATTTTTTGAGTTATATTTATTGTAAAGTTTAGTGTTAGGTTTAGTATTAGGTTAGGGTTAGGGTTAGGATAAGTGTTAGGTTTAAGGTTTGGATTAAGGTTAGGGTTAGGGTTTAGGGTTAGGTTTAGTGTTAAGGTTAGTGTAAGGGTTCGGTTAGGGTTAGGGTTAGGACTAGTGGTGGATTAGTGTAATGGCTAGCGTTAGGTTTAGTGCTTGGCTTATGGTTAGGGCTAGATCAAAGGTTAGAGTTATTGCTAAGGTTAGGGTTAGGGTAGGTTTAGGGTTAGGGTTAAGATTATGGTTAGTGTTAGCGTTAGGGTTACCTTATGGTTAAGATTACGGCTAGGTTTAGTGTTAGGTTAGGGTTAGGGTTAGGATTAGGGTTAGGGTTAGGGTTAGGGTTAGCGTTAGGGTTAAGATTCCGGTTTGGTTTAGTGTTAGGATAGGGTTAGTGTTAGAGTTAGGGTTAGGGTTAGGGTTAGAGTGACGGTTAGGTTTAGGACTCGGGCTTAGATTAGTGTAATTTCTAGGATTAGGGCTAAGCTTATGGTTAGTGTTAATGTTAGGGTTAGTGTTAGGATTTGGGTTAGGTCTACGGCTTTGTTTAGTGTTACATCTAGTGTTAGGGTTAGGTATAGGCCTAGTGTTAAGATTAGGGTTTTTGCTAGGGTAGGGTTTGGGTTAGCGTTAGGGTTAAGGTTACGGTTAGGGTTAGGGTTAGGATTAGGGTTATGGTTAGGACTAGTGCTTGGATTAGTGCAATGGCTAGGGTAAGGCTTAGACCTTGTGCTAAGGTTAGGGTTAGGGCTAGGCTTATGATTATGGCTAGATCTAATGTAAGAGTTTTTGATAAGGTTAGTATTAGGGTTAAGGTTAGGTTAGGTTAGGGTTAGTGTTACGGTTATGATGTGGGAATGATTTCTTATTAATAAAGAAACTGCCTAGGCCCATTTCATAGACCAACCCTTAGGTAGGCAGAGAAAACAGAACAGGATGCTGGGAGAAAGAAGCTGAGTCAGTGAGTCTCCATGGTTCTCCCACGCCAGACA
>NW_004949165.1:0-32604 GCF_000317375.1 Microtus ochrogaster | reverse complement strand
AAAGAAACTGCCTAGGCCCATTTCATAGGCCAACCCTTAGGTAGGCGGAGAAAACAGAACAGGATGCTGGGAGAAAGAAGCTGAGTCAGGGAGTCTCCATAATTCCCGCATGCCAGGCAGATGCAGGTTAAGATCATTCCTGGTAAGCCGGCTTGTGGACTACATAGAATAAGAGAAATGGGTTAGATCAATATGTAAGAGCTAGCTAATAAGAGGCTGAAACTAATGGGTCAGGCAGTAATTAAAAGAATACAGTTTCTGTGTAATTATTTCGGGTAAAGCTAGCCGTGGGGGCGGCCGGGTGCTGGGGACGCAGTCCAGCTGCTCTTATTTCAACACGGTTAGAGCTAGAGCTAGGGATAGTGTTAGATTTAGTGTTAGTGTTAGGGCTACGGCTTGGATTAATGTTACATCTAGGGTTAGGGTGAGGATTAGGGTTAGGTCTAGGGTTGGTTTAAGGTTAGCGTTAGGGTTAAGATTATGGGTAGGGTTAGGAATAGGGTTAGTGTTAGGATTAGTGTTAGGGCTACGTCTTGGATTAATGTTACATCTAGGGTTAGGTTTAGGTCTAGGCCTAGTGTTAGGATTACAGTTAGGGCTAGGGTAGGGTTAGGGTTATCGTTATGGTTAAGGTTACTGTAAGGTTTTGAGTTATGGTTAGGGTATTGTTAGGATTAGGGTTAGGGTTAGGACTAATGTTTGGATTAGTGTAATGGATAGGGTTAGGCTCAGACCTATTGCATGGGTTACGGTTAGGGCTAGGCTTATGGTTATGACTTGATCTAAGTTTAGAGTTATTGCTAAGGTTAGTGTTAGTGTTAAGTTTAGGTTAGTGTTAGTGTTATGGTTAGTGTTATGGTTAGAGCTAGAGCTAGGGTTAGGGTTAGGTTTAGGGTTAGTGTTAGTGTTAGGGCTATGGCTTAAAATAGTGTTACATCTAGGGTTAGGGTCAGAACTAGGCCTAGTGTGAGGATTAGGGTTAGATCTAGGGTTGGATTAGGGTTAGTGTTAGGGTTAAGATTACGTTTAGGTTTAGGTTTATGGTTTGGTTTAATTTTAGTGTTCTGGTTAGCGTAGGGTTTAGTGTTAACGTTAGTTTTAGGTTCATTATTAGTTATATTTTAGTGTTAAGATTTGGGCTAGTGTTAGGGTGTAGGGTTATTTTTTATTGTTAGTGTTATGTTGAACGTTAGGGTTTAGTGTTACAGTTAGCGTTAGTGTTAGGTTTAGGTTTAGGGTTAGGAATACGTCTTGGATTATTGTAATGGCTAGGGTTAGGTTTAGGGCTAGGCTTATGATTAGGGCTAGATCAATGGTTAGAGTTATTGCTAAGGTTAGGTTTTGGGTTAGCGTTAGGGTGAGGGATAAGGTTAGGGTTAGGGTTAGGGTAAGGATTAGGGTTTGATTTAGGGCTACTGCTTGAATTAGTGTTACATCTAGGGTTAGGGTTAGAGCTAGGCCTAATGTGAGGATTATGGTTAGGGCTAGGGTAGGGTTAGCGTTAGCATTAGGGTTAAGATTACAGTTATGGTTAGGGTTAGGGTTAGGGCTATGGCTTGGATTAATATACATCTAGGGATTGGGATTGGTCTAGGCCTACTGTTAGAAATAGGGTTATTTCTAGGTTAGGTATTGCGTTAGGGTTAAGGTTACGGTTAGGTTTAGGATTAGGTTTAGGGTTAGAACTAGTGCTTGGATTATTGTAATAGCTAGGGTTAGGCTTAGACCTAGTGCTTGGGTTAGGGCTAGGGTTAGGCTTATGTTTATGGCTGGAACTAAGGTTTGAGTTTTTGCTAAGGTTAGTGTTAGTGTTAAGGTTATGTTAGGCTTAGGGTTAGGGTTAGTGTTAGTGTTAGGGCTACGGCTTGGATTAATGTTACAACTAGGTTTAGGTTCAGAGTTAGGTCTATTGTGAGGATTAGGGTTAGGGCTAGGGTAGGGTTAAGGTTAGCCTTAGGGTTAAGATTATGGTTAGGATTAAGGTTAGGTTTAGGGTTAGTGTTAGGGCTATGGCTTGGATTAGTATTACATCTAGGTTTAGGGTTAGAGCTAGGCCTAGTGTGAGGATTAGGGTTAGGGCTAGGGTAGTGTTAGAGTTAACGTTAGTGGTAAGTTTACGGTTAGGTTTAGGGTTAGTGTTCGTGTTAGGGTTAGGCTTAGGACTAGTGCTTTATTAGTGTAATGGATAGGGTAGTGTTAGACCTAGTGCTAGGGTTAGCGTTAGGACTAGAGCTTGGATTGGTGTAATGGCTAGGGTTAGTATTAGAGCTAGGCTTATGATTAGGGCTAGATCTAAGGTTAGAGTTATTCCTAAGGTTAATGTTAGGGTTAGGGTTAGGTTTAGGTTTTGTGTTACTGTTAGAGCTAGAGTTAGGGTTTGGGTTACTGTTAGTTTTAATGCTACAGCTTGGATTAGTGTTACATCTCGAGTTAGGGTTAGAGCTAGGCATAGTGTGAGGATTAGGGTTTGGGCTAGGGTAGGGTAGGGTTAGCTAGAGTTAAGGGTATGGTTAGGGTTAGGGTTTAGGATTTGTTTTATTTTTAAGGTTTTCGTTATGGTAGGGTTTAGTGTTGGGTTAGTGTTAGGTTAGGATTAGGGTTAGGGTTATGGTTATCATTAGGTATAGGTCTTGGATTAGTGTAATTTCTATGGTTAGGGTTAGGGCTATGCTTATGATTAGGGCTAGTTCTAAGATTAGAGTTATGGTTATGATTAGTGTTAGGGTTAAGTTTAGGGATAGGGTTAGGGATAGGGTTCAGGTTAGGGTTAGTGTTAGGTTTAGGGTTAGGACTAAGGCTTGGGTTAGTGTTACCTCTTGAGTTAGGGTTAGATCTAGGCCTAGTATTAGGATAAGGGTTAGTGCTAGGTTAGGGTTAGGGTCAGCATTAGGGATAACATTACTGTTAGGTTTAGTGTTAGGGTTAGGGTTAGCATTAGGGTTAGGACTAGTGTTTGGATTAATGTAATGACTAGGGTTAGGCTTAGACCTAGTGCTACTGTTAGGGTTAGAGCTAGGCTTATGTTTAGGGCTATGTCTAAGATTAGAGTCATTGCTAAGGTTAGGGTTAGTGTTAAGGTTAGGTTATGGTTAGTGTTACGGTTAGAGCTCGAGTTGGGTTAGGTTTAGGGTTTGTGTTAGGGTTATTGCTACTGCTTGGATTAGTGTTACATCTAGGGTTAGGGTTAGAGCTAGGCCTAGTTTAAGATTAGAGTTAGGCCTAGGGTAGTGTTAGCGTTAGCGTTAGGGTTAAGATTACGGGTTGTTTTAGGGTTAGGGGTTAGGGTTTGGTTTATTTTTAGGGTTATGGTTAGTGTTAGGTTAGGATTAGGGTTATGGTTTAGGGTTAGTGTTAGTGTTAGGGTTATGGCTACCGCTGGATTAGTTTTACATCTAGGGTTAGGGTTAGATGTAGGCCTAGTGTTAGGATTAGGGTTAGGGCTTGGGTAGAGTTACGGTTAGCGTTAGGGTTAAGATTACGGTTAGGGTTAGGGTTAGGTTTAGGACTATGGCTTGGATTAGTGTAATGGCTTGGGTTAAGGGTAGTGCTAGGGTTAGGGTTAGGGCTAGGCTTCTATTTAGTGCTAGATTTAAGTTTAGAGTTATTGCTAAGTTTAGGGTTAGAGATCAGGTTTGTTTAGGGTTAATGTTAGTATTAGTTTTAGGGGTACGGCTTGGATTAGTGTTACATCTAGGGTTAGGCTTAGAGCTAGGTCTAGTGTAAAGATTAATGTTAGGGCTAGGGTAGCGTTAAAGTTAGGATTAATGTTAATATTATGGTTATTTTTAGGGTTTAGGGTTTCATTTATTTTTAGGACTATGGTTAGGGTAGGGTCTAGTGTTAGGATTAGTGTTAGGTTAAGGTTAGGTTTAGGATTAGGGTTAGGACTAGGGCTTGTATTAGTTTAAGTTTTAGGGTTAGGGCTAGGTCTAGGCTTACGGTTAGGCCTAGATTCAAGGTTAGAGTTATTGCTCAGGTTAGGATTAGGGTTAGGGTTAGGGTTAGGGCTTAGTGTTATGGTTAGTGTTAAGGTTAGGGTTAGGGCTAGGCTTATATTTATAGCTATATCAAAGGTTAGAGTTATTGCTAAGGTTAGGGTTAGGATTAGGTTTAGGGTTAGGTTTTGGTTTTGGTTAGGGTTAGGGCTAGGTCTACGGCTTGGATTAGTGTTACATCTAGGGTTTTTGTTAGAGCTAGGTCTAGTGTGAGGATTAGCTTTAGGGCTAGGGTAGGATTATGGTTAGCTTTAGGGTTAAGATTAAGGTAATGGTTAGGGTTAGAGTTTTGGGTTTGGTTTATTTTTAGGGTTATGGTTAGGGTAGGGTTTAGTGTTAGGGTTAATGTTAGGTTAGGGTTAGGTTTAGGACTAGGGTTAGGGTTAGTGTTAGGGTTAGGGCTTGTTTAGGGATAGAGTTAGGGTTATGGTTAGATCTAAGGTTAGTGGTAGTCCTAAATTCAGGGTGAGTGTTAAGATTAGGTTAGGGTTAGGGTTAGTGTTAGGGTTATAGCTAGAGCTAAGGTTAGGGTTAGTGTTAGTGTTAGGGCTATGGCTTGGATTAGTGTTACATCTATTTTTATTGTTACAGCTAGGCCTAGTTTGAGGATTATGTTTAGGGCTAGGTTAGGTTTAGGGTTAGCATTATGGTTAAGATTACGGTGATGGTGTTGGTTAGGGTTATGGTTTATGGTTTGGTTTATTTTTAGGGTTATGGTTAGGGTAGGGTTTAGTGTTAGGGTTAGTGATAGGTTAGGGTTAGGGTTAGGACTAGGTTTCAGTTTAGGGTTAGGGCTAGTGCTACTGATTGGATTAGTGTTACATCTAGGGTTAGGGTTAAAGCTAGGCCTAGTGTGAAGATTAGGGTTAGGGCTAGGTAGGGTTGGGTTAGCGTTAGGGTTAAGGTTAGGGTTACGTTTATGGTTAGGGCTAGGGTTAGAACTAGTGCTTGGATTAGTGTAATGCTTTTGTTATTTTTAACGCTTGGCTTATGTTTAGGGCTAGATCAAAGGTTAGATTTATTGCTAATGTTAGGGTTTGGGTTATGGTTAGGGTTAGGATTAGGGTTAGGGTTTGTACTAGATATAAGGTTACAGTTAATGCAAAGTTTAGGGTTAGTATTAAGCTTAGGTTAGGGGTAGGGTTAGTGTTAGGACTAGGGCTTGGATTAGTGTAATTTTAGGGTTAGGGTTAGGGCTAGGTTTATTGTTAGGGCTAGATCTAAGGTTAGAGTTATTGCTAAGGTTAAGTTTAGAGATCAGGTTAGGTTAGGGTTTGTGTTAGTCTTAGTTTTAGGGGTACGGCTTAGATTAGTGTTACATCGAGGGTTAGGGTTAGAGCTAGGCCTAGTGTGAGGAATAGGGTTAGCGCTAGGGTAGGGTTAGGGTTAGTGTTAGGGTTAAGATTACAGTTAGGTTTAATGTTTATGGTTTGGTTTATTTTTAGGGTTATAGGTAGGGTAGGGTTTAGTGTTTGGGTTAGTGTTAGTTTTGGGTTAGGGTTAGGGTTAGAGTTAGGACTAGGGCTTGGATTATTGTAATTTCTAAGGATAGGGCTAGGCTTATGGTTAGGGCTGCGGCGTTATGGTTAAGATTACCTTTAGGGTTAGGGTTTGGGCTTTGGTTTATTTTTAGGGTTATGGTTAGTGTAGGGTTTAGTGTTAGGGTTAGTGTTAGGTTTATTATTAGGTATATTTTAGTGTTAAGATTAAGGCTTGGGTTAGGGTGTAGGTTTCGGTTTATTGTTAGGGTTATGGTAAGGGTTAGGGTTTTGTGTTATGGTTAGCGTAATGTTTAGAGTTAGTTTTAGGATTAGGACTATGGCTTGGATTACTATAATGGCTAGTGTTCGGGTTAGGGCTAGGATTAAGTTTAGGGCTAGATCAAAGGTTAGAGTTATTGCTAAGGTTAAGTTTATTGTTCGTGTTAGGGTTAGCGTTAGGGTATTAGGGTTAGGGTTAAGGTTAGGGTTAGGGTTAGGGTTAGGGTTAGGGCTTAGGCTTGGAGTAGTATTACATCTAGGGTTAGGGTTAGTGCTAGGCCCAGTTTGAGGCTGAGGGTTAGGTCTATGGTAGGGTTTTGCTTAGCTTTAGTGTTAAGATTATGGTTAGGCTTAAGGTTAGGTTTTAGGGTTTTGTTTATTTTTATGGTTATGGTTAGGGTAGGATTTAGGGTTTGGGTTAGTGTTAGGTTAGGGTTAGGGTTAGGGTATGGTTAGGGTTAGGGTTAGGGTTAGTGTTAGGGCTACGGCTTGGATTAATGTTACATCTAGTGTTCTAGAGCTAGGCGTAGTGAGAGGTTTAGTGTTAGGTCTAGGGTAGTGTTAGGGTTAGCTTTAGGGTTAAGGTTACGGTTACGGTTAGGGTTAAGGTAGGGTTGGCGTTAGGGTTAGGAATATTGCTTGGATTAATGTAATGGATAGTGTTAGGCTTAGGCCTAGTGCTAGGATTAGTTTTAGGGCTAGGCTTATGTTTAGGGCTAAATCTAAGGTTGGAGTTATTGCTAAGATTAGGATTAGGGTTAAGGTTAGGCTATGGTTACGGTTAGGGTTAGTGTTATGCTTAGAGCTAGAACTAGGGTTAGGGTTAGGTTTACTGTTAGTGTAGGGCTATGGCTTGTATTAGTGTTACATCTAGGGCTAGGGTTAGAGCTAGGCCTAGTGTGAAGATTTGGGTCAGGGCTAGTGTAGGGTTAGCGTTAGCGTTAGCATTAAGATTATTGTGAGGCTTAGGGTTAGGGTTTTGTGTTTGGTTTATTTTTAATGTTATGGTTAGGGTAGGGTTTAGTGTTAGGATTAGTGATAGATTAGGGTTAGGGTAGGATTAGGGTTAGGGTAAGTGTTAGGGATAGCTATAGGGCTATGGCTTGGATTAGTGTTACATCTAGGGATAGGGTTAGATCTAGGCCTAGTGTTAGGATTAGGGTTAGGCTAAGGTAGGGTTAGGATTAGCGTTAGGGTTAATATTACAGTTTGGTTTAGGGTTTGGTTTAGGGTTAGGTTTTGGATTAGGTCTTGGATTAGTGAAATGGCTAGGGTTAGGCGTAGACCTAGTGCTAGTTTTAGGGTTAGGGATAGGGATAGTGTTAGGGTTAGGTTTAGGGCTGTGGCTTGGATTAGCGTTAAATCTATTGTTACGATTAGACCTAGCCCTAGTGTGAGTATTAGGATTAGGGCTAGGGTAGGGTTAGGGTTAGCGTTAGGGTTAAGATTACCGTTAGGTTTAGGGTTAGGGTTTAGGGTTTGGTTTATTTTTAGGATTATGGTTCGTGTAGGGTTTAGTGTTAGGGTTAGTGTTAGGTTTATTATTAGGTATATTTTAGTGTTAGGATTAGGGATGTGGTTACGGTGTAGGGTTTGGTTTATTTTTATGGTTATGGTAAGGGTTAGGGATTAGTGTTACAGTTAGCGCTAGGTTTAGGGTTAGGTTTAGGATTAGGACTAGGGCTTGGATTAGTGTAATGGCTAGTGTTTGAGTTAGGGCTAGGATTATTGTTAGGGCTAGATCAAAGTTTAGAGTTATTGCTAAGGCTAAGGTTATGCTTATGGTTCGGGTTAGCATTAGGGGTTAGGTTTAGGGTTAGGGTTAGCATTAAGGTTAGGAGTAGGGCTTGGATTCGTGTAATTTCTAGGTTTACGGTTAGGGATAGTCTCATTTTCAGGGCTAGATCAAAGGTTAGAATTATTGTTAAGGGTAGGTTTAGGGTTAAGGGTAGGTTAGGGTTATTGTTAGTGTTACGGTTAGAGCTTGATCTAGGGTTAGGGTTAGTGTTAATTTATGGATATGGCTGGAATTAGAGTAACATCTAGGGTTAGGGTTAGAGCTAGGCCTAGTGTGAGGATTAGGGTTAGGGTTAGGGTAGTGTTAGGGTTTGTGTTAGGGATAAAGATACATTTAGGGTTAGGGTAAGAGGTAGGGTTAGGACTAGTGCTTGTATTAGTGTAATGGCTAGGGTTAGTTTAGACCTAGTGCTAGGTTAGGATTAGGGCTAGGCTTATGGTTAGGGCTAGATCTAAAGTTAGAGTTATTGTTAATGTTAGGGTTTGCGGCGGGCTTCTCAGTTGCAGCAATTTCTGGGCTTCACGGAGAGAGGTTTGGAGGTTCCCCGTACGGGCTACCACTTGTCTCGTCCCACCCTTGTCCCGCAAGGAATGATGTGACCACCGGAGCTCTTCTCACTGCAGTTTATTCCAGGACTTTTTACACTTTTCTCTCTCTTTCCCCCTCTGTCTCTCTTCTCTCTCTCTCCTTTTCTTCCTCTCTCTTTCTCTCCTCTCTTCCTCTCTCTCTTCATTGACCTCTCTCTCTCTCCTGTCTCCCCAGGCAAACCTCTCCCAGCCCTTAAGTAGGCATGGGCTGCCAACCCCGAATTGCCAGGTAGGCATTGCCCATAGGTTCACGCATACGCAGCCAGCTGATAATCATTGCGTGATCATAGCATAGGTCAGGCCTTAGCCATCTCAGGAGTTGATTATACATCTCCATCAGGTGTGACATCACACAGCTCTCTACAAGGGTTAGTGTTTATGTTAGGTTAGGGTTATAGTTAGGGTTAGTGTTACGGTTAGACCTACAGCTAGGGTTACGGTTAGTGTTAGTGTTAGGGATACGGCTTGGATTAGTGTTACATCTAGGGTTAGGGTTATAGGTAGGCCTTGTGTTAGGATTATGGTTAGGGCTCTTGTAGGGTTAGGGTTAGCGTTAGGGTTAAGATTACGGTTAAGGTTAGGGTTTATGACTAGGGCTTGGATTAGGGTAATGCCTAGGGTTAGGGTTAGGGCTAGGCTTATGGTTAGGGCTAGATCAAAGGTTAGAGTTATTGCTATGGTTAGGGATAGGTTTAGGTTTAGGGTTAGTGATAGGGTTAGGGTTAGGACTAAGGATAGGGTTAGGATTAAGGTTAGGGCTACAGTTTGGATTAGTGTTGCATCTAGGGTTAGGCTTAGGCCAAGGCCTATTGTTAGGAATAGGGTTAGACCTAGGGTCAGGTTAGGGTTAGTGTTAGGTTTAAGGTTTCATTTAGGGTCAGGGTTAGGGTTAGGACTACTGCTTGTATTAGTGTAATGGCTAGGGGTAGGCTTAGACCTAGTGATAGGGTAGGGTTAGGGCTAGGCTTATGGTTAGGGCTAGATCTAAGGTTAAATTTATTGCTAAGGTTAAAGTTAGGGTTAAGGTTAAGTTAGTGTTTGGGTTAGGGTTAGTGTTACAGTTAGAGCTAGAGCTAGGCTTAGGGTTAGGGTTATTGTTAGTGTTATGGCTATGGCTTGGATTAGTGTTACATCTAGGGTTAGGGTTAGAGCTAGGCCTAGTGTGAGGATGAGGGGTAGGGTTAGGGTAGGGTTAGAGTCAAGATTAAGGTTACAGTTAGAGTTTAGCATTTGGTTTATTTTTAGGGTTATGTTTAGGGTAGGGTTTGGTGTTAGTGATAGGGTTAGGGTTAGGGCTACAGCTTGGATTAGTATTCCATCTTGGGTTATGGTTAGCGGTAGGCCTATTGTGAGGCTTAGGGTTAGGGCTACAGTAGGGTTAGTGTTAGCATTAGGGTTAAGATTACGGTTAGGGTTAGGTTTAGGTTTAGGGTTACGACTAGGGCTTGGATTAGTGTAATTTCTAGTGTTAGGGTTAGTGCTAGGCTTATGCTTAGGGCTAGATCTAAGGTTAGAGTTATGGCTAAGGTTAGGGTTAGTCTTAGGGTTAAGGTTACAGTTAGGATTTAGGGTTTGGGTTATTTTTAGTGTTAGGGTTAGGGTTAGGGCTATGGCTGGGATTAGTGTTACATCTAGGGTTTGGGTTAGATCTAGGCCTAGTGTTAGTATTAGTGTTAGCGTTAGAGTTAGGATTACTGTCAAGTTTAGGTTTTATTGCTAAGTTTAGGGTTAGGGTTAGGGTTAGATTTACAGTTAGGTTTAGGGTCATGGCTAGGCTTATGGTTAGGGCTAGATCTAATGTTAGAGTTAATGCTATAGTTAGGGTTAGTGTTAAGGTTAGGTTAGTGTTAGAGTTAGGGCTACGGCTTGGATTAGTGTTACATCTAGGGTTAGGGTTAGTTCTCTACCTAGTGTTAGGATTAGGGTTAGTGCTCGGTTAGGGTTAGGTTTAGCGTTAGTGTTAGGTTACGGTTAGTGGTAGTGTAAGGACTAGGGCATGGATTCATGTAATGGCTAGGGTTAGGCTTAGACCTAGTGCTAGCGTTAGGAATAGGGATAGGTTATGTTTAGGGCTTGATCTAAGGTTAGAGTTATTGCTAAGGTTAAGGTTAGTGTTAAGGTTAGGTTAGTTTTAGAGTTAGGGTTATTGTTACGGTTAAAGCTAGAGCTAGGCTTACGGTTAGGGTTATTGTTAGTTTTAGGGCTATGGCTTGGATTAGTGTTACATATAAGTTTAGGGGTAGTGCTAGGCCTAGTGTGAGGATTAAGGTTATGGCTAGGGTAGGGTTAAGGTTAAGATTACGGTTAGAGTTAGGATTAGGTTTTGGTTTAATTTTAGGGTTAAGGTTAGGGTAGGGTTTTGTGTTAGGGTTATTGTTAAGTTTATTATTAGGTATATTTTAGTGTTAGGATTAGGGTTAGGGTTAGGGTGTTGTGTTTGGTTTATTGTTAGGGTAATGGTGAGGGTTAGGGTTTAGTGCTATGGTTAGCATTAGGGTTTTATTTTAGGTTTAGGGTTAGGACTAGGGCTTGGATTAGTGTAATGGATAGGGTTAGGGTTAGGGCTAGGCTTATGGTTAGGGCTAGATCAAAGGTTAGAGTTATTGCTAAGGTTTTGGTTAGAGTTAGGGTTAGTGTTAGGGTGGGGTTAGGGTTAGCGTTAGGGTTAAGATTACTGTTAGGGTTAGGGTTAGAGTTAGGGCTATGGCTGGGATTAGTGTTACATCTAGAGTTATGGTTAGATCTAGGCCTAGTGTTAGTATTAGGGTTAGCGTTAGAGTTAGGGTTACTGTTAGGTTCAGGATTTATTGCTAAGTTTAGGATTAGGTTTAGGGTTCGGGTTATGGTTAGGGATAGGGATAGGGTTAGGGTTATGGTTAGGGTTAGTGTTAGGTTTATGGCTAGGCTATGGTTAGGGCTAGGGTTAGGGTTAGTGTTTCATTTATTTTTTGGGTTCTGGTTAGGTTAGTGTTTAGGGTTAGGGTTTGTGTTAGGTTAGGTTTAAGATTAGGGTTAGGACTAGGTCTTGATTTAGTGTAACGGCTATGTTTATGGTTAAGTCTGAGCTTATGGTTATTGCTAGATCTAAGGTTAGAGTTATTGCTAATGTAAGGGTTAGGGTTAGGGTTTGGTTTAGGGTTAGTGTTAAGGTTAGGGTTATGTCTAGGGCCTGGATTAGTGTTACATCTATGGTTAGGGTTAGAGCCAGGCCTATTGTGAGGATTAGATTTAGGGCTAGGGTAGGGTTAGGGTTAGCAATATGGTTAAGATTAAGGTTAGGTTTAGGCTTAGGGTTAGTGTTAGGGTTATGGTTAGGGCTACAGCTTGGATTAGTGTTACATCTACGGTTAGGTTTAGGTCCAACCTAGTGTTAGGATTAGGGTTAGGTCTAGGCTAGTGTTAGGGTTAGCGTTAGAGTTAAGGATACGGTTAGGGTTAGGGTTAGGACTAGGGCTTGGGTTAGTGTAATGGCTATCATTAGGGTTAGGGCTAGGCTTATGGTTACGGCTATTTCAATGGTTACAGTTATTGCTATGGTTATGGTTAGGGTTAGGGTTAGGAATAGGGTTAGGTTTAGGGTTAGGATTAGGGTTAGGGTTTGGGCCATGGCTTGGATTAGTGTTACATCTAGGGTTAGGGTGAGAGCTAGGCCTAGTGTGAGGATTAGCATTAGGGCTAGTGTAGGGCTAGGGTAGCGTTAGGTTTAAGATTATGGTTATGGTTAGTGTTATGGTTAGGGTTAGGGCTACTGCTTGGATTAGTGTTATATCTAGGGATGGGTTTAAGTCTAGGCCTAGTGTTAGGATTAGGGTTAGAGCTAGGGTTTGGTTAGTGTTAGTGTTAGGGTTACATATATGGTTAGAATTATGGTTAGTGTTCTGTTTAGTGTAAGGGTTAGGGTTAGGGTTATCGCTAGGGTTAGGGTTAAGGTTAGGGATAGGGTTAGGGTTAGGATTAGTGTTAGGGTTAGGGTTAGACCTATGGCTTGTATTAGTGTTACATCTAGGGTTAGGGTTAGAGCTAAGCGTAGTGTGAGATTTAGGGATAGGGCTAGGGTAGTGTTAGGGTTAGTGTTAGAGTTAAGAATAAGGTTAGGGTTAGGGTTAGTGTTAGGCTTAATTTTAGGGCTACGGCTTGGATTGGTGTAATGGCTCGCTTTAGGTTAGACCTAGTGCTAGGGTTAGTGTTAGGGCTAGGCCTATGGTTAGGGCTAGATCTATGTTTAGAGTTATTGTTAAGGATAGGGTTAGTTTGAAGTTTAGGTTAGTGTTAGGGTTAGTGTAGGGTTAGGATTAGCGTTAGGGTTAAGATTACGGTTAGGTTTAGGGTTAGGGTTTAGGGATTAGTTAATTTTTAGGGTTACGTTTAGGGCAGGGTTTAGTGTTAGGGTTTATGTTATGTTAGGGTTGGGGTTAGGGTTAGGGTTAGCATTAGTGTTAGGACAAGTGGTTGGATTAATGTAATGCCTAGGGTTAGGCTTAGACCTAGTGCTAGGGTAAGGATAGGGCTAGGCTTATTGTTAGTGCTAGATCTAAGGTTAGAGTTATTGGTAAGGTTAGGTTTGATATTAAGGTGTTACATCTAGGGTTAGGGTTAGAGGTCGGCCTAGTGAGGGGATTAGAATTAAGGTTAGGGTATGGTTATGGTTAGCGTTAGGGTTAAGATTATGGTTAGGGTTAATGTTAGGGTTTACGGTTCTTTTTATTTTGAGGGTTATGGTTAGGGTTGGGCTTAGTGTTAGGGTTAGGATTATTTCTTGGATTAGTGTTACATCAATGGTAAGGGATAGTGCTAGGCCTAGTGTGAGGATTAGGGTTAGGGCTAGGGTAGGGTTAGGGTTAGTGTTATGATTAAGATTACAGTTAGGGTTAGGGTTAGGACTAGGGCTTGGATTAGTGTAATGGCTACCAATAGGGTTAGGGCTAGGCTTATGGTTACGTCTAGTTCAAAGGTTACAGTTATTGCTAAGGTTAGGTTTAGGGTTAGGTTTAGGAATAGGGTTAGGTTTAGGTTTAGGGTTAGGGTTGGTGTTAGTGTTAGCATTAGGGCTACGGCTTGGATTAGTGTTACATCTAGTGTTAGGGTTATAGCTAGGCCTAGTGTGAGGATTATGGTTAGGCTAGTGTAGGGTTAGGATTAGAGTTAGGGTTAGTGTTAGGGTTATGGTTAGGACTAGGGCCTGGATTTCTGTAATTTCTAGGGTTAGGTTTAGGCCTAGGCGTATTTTTAGGGTCAGGATTAGGGTTAGAGTTAGGATTTCGGTTTGGGCTACAGCCTGGATTAGTGTTACATTTAGGGTTAGTGTTTCAGCTAGGCCTAATGTGAGGATTAGGGTTAGGGCTAGGTTAGTGTCAAGGTTAGCATTAGTGTTAAGGTTACGGTTAGGTTTAGGATTTGGTTTAGGGTTAGGGTTAGGGTTAGGGTTAGGGTTAGGGTTAGGACTAGTGCTCATATTAGTGTAATGGCTAGGGTTAGGCTTAGACCTAGTGCAAGGTTTACGGTTAGGGCTAGATCTAAGTTTAGAATTATTGCTAAGGTTAGGGTTAGTGTTAAGGTTAGGTTAGGGTTAGGGTTAGGGTTAGTGTTAGGGTTAGAGTTAGACCTAGGGTTACTGTTAGTGTCAGTTTTTGTGTTAGGTCTATGGCTTCGATTAGTGTTATATCTAGGTTTAAGGTTAGAGCTAGACCTAGTTTGAGGGTTAGGGTTAAGGCTAGTGTAGGGTTAGGGTTAAGGTTAGTGTTACAGTTAGGACTAGGGCTTGGATTAGTGAAATGGCTAGGGTTAGGCTAGGACCTAGTGCTAGGTTTAGGGTGTGGGCTAGGCTTATGGTTAATGCTAGATCTAAGGATAGAGTTATTTCTAAGGTTAGGGTTAGTGTGAAGGTTAGTGTTATGGTTAGAGCTAGAGCTAGGGTTATGGTTAGGGTTAGTGTTAGTGTTAGGGCTATGGCTTGGATTAATATTACATCTAGTGTTAGGGTAAAGTCTAGGCCCAGTGTGAGGATTAGGGTTAGGGCTAGGTTAGGTTTAGGGTTAGCATTAGCGTTAAGATTACGGTTAGGGTTAGAGTTAGTTTTAGGGTTAGTTTTAGGGCTATGGCTTGGATTAGTGTAATGGCTAGCATTAGCCTTAGACCTTGTGCTAGGATGAGGGTTATGTCTACGCTTATGGTTAGGGCTAGATCTAAGTTAGAGTTATTGCAAAGTTAGGGTTAGTGTTAAGGGTAGGTTAGGGTTAGGGTTAGTTAATTTTAATTTTATTTAAATTAAAATTTAGTTAACCTTAATTTTAAGTTTAGAGCTAGAGCCAGAGCTAGGCTTAGGGTTAGGGTTAGTGTTAGTGTTAGGGCTACGGCTTGGATAAGTGTTAAATCTAGGGTTAGTGTTAGAGCTAGGCCTAGTGTGAGGATTAAGTTTGGGGTTATTGTAGGGTTAGGGTTACAGTTAGCATTAAGATTACGGTTAGGGTTAGGGTTAGGACTAGGGCTTGGATTAGTGTAACGGCTAGGGTTAGGGTAAGGGGTAGGCTTATGGTTAGGGCTAGATCAAAGATTACAGTTATTCCTAAGGTTTTGAGGATTAGTATTATGGTTAGCTTAGGATTAGGGTTAGATTTAGTGTTATGGTTAGAGCTAGAGCTATGGTTAGGTTTAGCGTTTTTGTTAGTGTTAGGGCTAAGTCTTGGATTAGTATTACATCTATTGTTAGGGTGAGAACTAGAACTAGTGTGAGGATTAGGTTTAGGGCTAGGGTAGGATTAGGGTTAGCGTTATGGTTAAGATTACGGTTAAGGTTAGGTTTAGGGTTTGGTTTATTTTTAGGGTTCTCGTTAGCATAGGGTTTAGTGTTAGCATTAGTGTTAGGTTCATTATTAGGTATATTTTAGTGTTAGGATTAGGGCTAGTGTTATTGTGTAGGGTTTGTTTTGTTGTTATGGTTATGGTGAGGGTTAGGGTTTAGAGTTATGTTTAGGGTTAGTTTTAGGTTTGGGCTTAGGGTTAGGACTAGGTCTCGGATTATTGTAATGGCTAGGGATAGGGTTAGGGCTAGGCTTATGATTTGGGCTAGATCAAATGTTAGAGTTATTGCTAAGGTTATGGTTAGGGTTAGGGTTAAGGTTAGGGATAGGGTTAGGGTTAGGGTTAGTGATATGTCTTGGATTAGTGTTACATCTAGAGTTAGGGTAAGTCTTGGCCTACTGTTAGGATTATTTTTAGGGAAATAGTAGGGTTAGGGTTAGCGTTAGGGTTAAGGGTACGGTTAGTGTTAGGGTTAGTGTTAGGACTAGGGCTTGGATTAGAGTAATGGCTAGGGTCAGGGTTAGGGCTAGGCTTATTGTTAGGGCTAGATGAAAGGTTAGAGTTATTGCTCAGGTTAGGATTAGGGTTAGGGTTAGGATTAGGGATAGGGTTAGGTTAGGTTTAGTGTTAGGGCCACGGCTTTTATTAATTTTACATCTAGGGTTAGGGTTAGAGCTAAGCCTAGTGAGAGGATTAGGGTTAGGGCTAGGGTAGGGTTAGGGTTGGTGGTAGGGTTAAGATTATGGTTAGGGTTAGGGTTAGTGGTAGGGTTAAGATTACAGTTAGGGTTAGGGTTATGGTTAGGGTTAGTTTTAGGGTTAGGTTTAGGGCTACAGCTTGGATTATTGTTACTTCTACGGTTAGGTTTTGATCTAGGCCTGCTGTTAGGATTAATGTTAGGGCTAGGGTAGAGTTAGGGTTAGCGTTAGTGTTAAGATTTCGGTTAAGAGGCGCAGAAGGAGGAGGAGCACGAGCAAGGAACTCAGGACCGCAAGGGGTACTCCCACAGTCTGAGACAATGGGGTTGTTCCTTTGGGAATTTACCAAGGCCAGCTGGCCTGAGTCTGAAAAAGCATGGGATAAAACCGGACATGCTTAACATAGCAGACAATGAGGACTACTGAGAACTCAAGAACAATGGCAATAGGTTTTTGTTCCTACTGCACGTGCTTGCTTTGGGGGGCCTGGGCAGTTTGGATGCTCAATTTACTAATCCTGGATGGAGGTGTGCGGTCCTTGGACTTCCCACAGGTCAGAGAACCCTGATGGCTCTTCAAGCTGATGAGGTAGAGGGCCTTGATCGGGGGAGGGGGAGGGAAATGAGAGGAGGTGGCGGGGAGGAGGCAGAAATCCTCAATAAATAAATAAATTTAAAAAAAGAAAAAAAAGATTACGGTTAAGGTTAGGGTTAGGACTAGTGCTTGGATTAGTGTAATAGCTAGGAATAGGCTTAGACCTAGTGCTAGGGTTAAGGTTAGGGCTAGGCTAATGGTTAGCTCTAGATTTAAGTTTAGAGTTATTGCTAAGGTTAGCTTAAGGCTAGTGTTTTCGTTAGTGTTTCGGTTAGAGCTAGAGCTAGGTTTAGGTTTAGGGTTATTGTTAGTGTTAGGGCTACAACTTGGATTAATGTTAGGGTTAGGGTTAGGTTTATTATTAGGTATATTTTAGTGTTAGGATTAGGGCTAGGACTAGAGTGTAGGGTTCGATTTATTGTTAGGGTTATGTTCAGGGTTAGGTTTTAGTGTTATGGTTAGCGTTATGGTTAGGATTAGTGTAAGTGTTAGGGTTAAAGTTACGGTAAAGGTTAGGGTTAGGGTTAGGACTAGGGCTTCGATTAATGTAATGGCTAGTGTTAGGGTTACAACTAGGCTTATGGTTAGGGGTAGAGCAAAGGTTAGAGTTATTGCTAAGGTGAGGGTTAGTGTTCGGGTTATGGTTAGGTTTAGGGTTAGGGTTAGGGATAGGGTTAGGTTTAGGAATAGTGTTAGGGTTAGGGTAGGGCTACGACTTGTATTATTGTTACATCGAGGGTTAGGGATAGAGCTAGGCTTTGTGTGAGGATTAAGGTTAGGGCTAGGGTAGGGTTAGGGTTAGCATTAGGGTTAAGATAACATTTAGCGTTAGTGTTAGGTTAGGGATAGTGTTAGAGTTAGGGTTATGGTTAGGCTGGGGACTTGCAATAGTGTACTTTCTAGTGTTAGGTTAGGCATAGGCTTATGGTCAGGACTAGATCTAAGGTTAGAGTTATTGCTAAGTTTAGGGTTAAGATTAGGATTAGGTTAGGTTTAGGTTTATGTTTAGGGTTAGAGATAGGGTTAGGGTAGGGTTTGGGTTAGTTTTAGGGTTAGGGTTAGGGTTAGGGCTACAGCTTGGATAAGTGTTACATCTAGGTTCAGGATTATATCTAGGCCTAGTGTTAGGATTTGGGTTAGGGCTAGAGCAGGGTTAGGGTTGGCGTTAGGGTTAAAATTTCGGTTAGGGTTAGGGTTAGGGTTAGGACTAGGGCTTGGATTAGTGTAATGGCTAGGGTTAGACCTAGTGCTAGGGTTAGGGTTAGGGCTAGGCTTATTGTTAGGGCTACATGTAAGGTTAGAGTTATTGCTAATGTTATGGTTAGTGTTAAGATTACGTTAGGGTTAGGGTTAGGGTTACTGTTACGGTTAGAGCTAGAGCTCGGGATAGGGTTAGCGTTAGTGTCAGGGATACTGCTTGGATTAGTGGTACATCCAGGGTTAGGATTAGAGCTAGGTCTAGTGTGAGGATTAGGGTTAGGACTAGGATAGGTTTAGGGTTAGCGTTAGGGTTAAGATCACAGTTAGAGTTAGGGTTTCGGGTTTGGTTTATTTTTATTGTTATGATTAGGATAGGGTTTAGTGTTAGGGATACGGTTAGGGTTAGGGCTACAGCTTTATTAGTGTTACATCTAGGGTTAGGGTTAGATCTAGTGTTTATGGTTAGGTATAGTGTTTGAGTTAGGGATAGGTTGGTTTAGGGTTAGTGTTAGGGCTAGTGTTAATGTTAGGGTAAGGGCTGGCCTAATGTTATGGCTAGATCTAAGGTTAGAGTTATTGCTAAGGTTAGGGTTTGGGTTAGTGTTAGGCATAGATATAGGTTTAGGGTTAGGGTTAGGGCTACGGCTTGGATTAGTGTTACATCTAGGTTTAGGGTTAGAGCTAGGCCTAGTTTGAGGATTAGGGCTAGTGCTAGGGTAGGGTTAGGGTTAGCGTTAGGTATAAGTTTAAGGTTAGGGTTAGGATTAGGTTAGTGTAAGTGTTCGGGTTAGGGTTAGCGCTAGGGCTTGGATTACTGTTACATCTAGGGATAGGCTTCAGTCTAGGCCAAGTGTTAGGATTATGGTTAGGGCTAGGTTAGGGTTAAGGTTAGCTTAATGGGTTAGTGTTTGGGTTAGGGTTAGGGTTAGGGTTAGGGTTAGGACTAGGGCTTGGATTAGTGTAATTCTAGGGTTAGTGTTAGGTCTAGGCTATTGTTATTGTTATTGTTAGGGTTAGGGTTAGTATTAGGATTATGGTTTGGGCTATGGCCTGGATTAGTGTTACATTTAGGGTTAGGGTTAGAGCTAGACCTAGTGTGAGGATTAGGGATAGAGCTAGGGTAGGGTTAGGGTTAGCGTTAGGTATAAGTTTAATGTTAGGGTTAGGATTAGGTTAGGGTAAGTGTTCGGGTTAGGGTTAGCGCTAGGGCTTGGATTAGTGTTATATCTAGGTTTATGCTTCGGTATAGACCAAGTGTTAGGATTACGGTTAGGGCTAGGTTAGGGTTAATGTTTGCATAAGGGTTAAGGTTACGGTTAGGGTTAGTGTTTGATTTAGGGTTAGGGTTAGGACTAGTGCTTATATTAGTGTAATGGCTAGCACTTGGCTTAGACCTAGTGCTACGGTTAGGGTTAGAGCTAGTCATATGGTTAGGGCTAGATCTAAGTTTAGTGTTACTGCTAAGTTTATTGTTAGTGTGTAGATTATGTTAGGGTTAAGGTAGGGTTAGGGTAATTATTAGGGTTAAGATTACTGTTAGGTTTAGGGTTAGGTTTTATCTTTTGTTTAATTTTTAGGGTTAAGGTTAGGGCAGGGTTTAGTGTTAGGGTTTATGTTAGGTTAGGGTTAGGGTTAGGTTTAGGTTTGGGTTAGTGTTAGGGCTACGGCTTGGATAGTGTTTCATCGAGGGTTAGGGTTAGAGCTAGGCCTAGTGTGAGGTAGGGTTAGGGCTAAAGTAGGATTAGGGTTAGCGTTAGGTTTAAGATTATGGTTAGGGTTAGTGTTAGGTTTAGGGTTAAGGTTTAGTATTTGGTTTATTTTTAGGGTTATGGTTATGGTAGGGCCTAGTGTTAGGGTTAATGTTAGGATTAGGGTTAGGGCTATGGCTTCGATCAGTGTTACATCTAGGGTTAGTTTTAGAGCTAGGCATAGTGTGAAGATTAGGGTTAGGGATTGGGTAGGGTTAGGTTTAGCATTAGGCTTAAGATTACGGTTAGGGTTAGGGTTACGATTACGGTTAGGATTAATTCTTGGACTAGTGGAATGGCTAGCGTTAGGGTTAGGGCTACTCTTATGGTTAGGGCTAGATCTAACGTTAGAGTTATTGATAAGGTTAGGGTTAGTGTTTGGGTTAGGGTTTGGCTTACGTTTAGGATTAGGGTTAGGAATAGGGTTAGAGTTAGGT
Source organism: Microtus ochrogaster (assembly GCF_000317375.1). Classification (NCBI taxonomy): domain Eukaryota; kingdom Metazoa; phylum Chordata; class Mammalia; order Rodentia; family Cricetidae; genus Microtus; species Microtus ochrogaster. The sequence goes on along the minus strand of NW_004949165.1, from coordinate 12,989 downwards.
TTACTGTTATGGTTAGAGCTACGGCTTGGATTAGTGTTACATCTAGTGTTAGGGTTAGTGCTAGGCCTAGTGTTAGGATTATGTTTAGGGCTAGGGTAGGGTTTGGGTTGGCGTTAGCGTTAAGATTACGGTTAGGGTTAGTGTTATGTTTAGGGTTAGGATTATGGCGACGTCTTGGATTAGTGTTACATCTAGTGTTAGGGTTAGATCTAGGCCTAGTGTGAGGATTAGGGTTAGTGCTAGGGTAGGTTTAGGGATAGCGTTAGCATTAAGATTACGGTTTGGGTTAGGTTTAGGGTTCATGTTAATGTTAGGGTTAGGGCTATGGCTTGGATCAGTGTTACATATAGGGATAGGATTATGTCTAGGCCTAATCTTAGGATTCGGGTTAGGGTTAGCATTATGCTTAAGGTTACAGTTAGGAATAGGGTTAGGATTATGGTTAGGGATAGGGTTAGGGGTAGGACTAGTACTTGAATTAGTGTAATGGCTCCGTTTAAGCTTAGACATAGTGCTAGGGTTAGGATTAAGGCTAGGTTTATGGTTAGGGCTAGATCTAAGATTAGACTTATTGCTAATGTTAGGGTAGTGTTAAGGTTAGGTTAGTGTTAGGGTTAGGGTTAGTATTATGGTTAGAGCTAGGCCTAGTGTGAGGTTTAGGGTAAAGGCTAGGGTAGGGTTAGGGTTAACGTTAGGGTTAAGATTACGCTAAGGGTTAGGGTTAGGGTTAAGTGTTTGGTTTATTTTTAGAGTTATGGTTAGGGTAAAGTTTAGTGTTAGGTTTACTGTTAGGTTAGGGTTAAGGTTAGGAATAGCGTAAGGATTAGGTTTAGGTTTAAGATTGGGTTAGGGTTAAGGTTAGGGTTTAGGGTTAGGGTTAGCATTAGTGTTAAGATTAATGTTAGGGTTAGGGTTAGGGCTATGCCTTGGATTAGTGTTACATCTAGGGTTAGGGTTAGGTCTAGGCCAAGTGTTAGGATTAATGTTAGGGCTAGGGTTGGGTTAGGGTTAGTGTTAGGGTTAATGTTACAGTTAGGGTTAGCGTTAGTTTTGGCTAGGGTTATTCTTAGACCTAGTGCAAGGTTTAGGGTTGGGGCTAGGCTTATATTTAGGGCTAGATCTAAGGTTAGAGTTATTGATAAGGTTAGGGATTGGGTTAGTGTTAGGGTTAGGGTTAGGGATAGGGTTAGGGTTAGGGTTAGGACTAGGTCTTGGATTAGTGTAATGGCTAGGCTTAAGGTTAGGGCTAGGCTTATGTTTAGGGCTTGATCAAAGGATAGAGTTATTGCTAAGGTTAGGGTTAGGGTTAGGGTTAGGGTTAGGGTTCGGGTTAGTCATCAGGATAGGGTTAGGGATCAGATTAGGGTTAGGGTTGGGGCTACAGCTTGGATTAGTGTTACATCTAGGGTTAGGGTTAGAGCTAGACCTAGCGTGAGGATTAGGGTTAGTGCCAGGGTAGGCTTAGGGTTGGCGTTAGGGTTCAGATTATGGTTAGGGTTAGGGTTAGGGTTTGTGTTAGGGTTAGGGTTAGTGCTAAGTCTTGCATTAATGTTATATCTAGGGTGGGTGTTAGGTCCAGGTCTAGTGTTAGGTTTAGGGTTAGGGCTTGGGTTGGATTAGGGTTATCGTTAGGGTTAAGGTTATGGTTATGGTTAGGATTAGGTTATAGGGTTAGTGTTACTTTTATTATTAGGTATATTTTAGTGTTATGATTAGGGCTAGGGTTAGGGTGTAGGTTTTGGTTCATTGTTAGGGTTATGGTGAGGGTTAGGGTTTTGTGTTATGATTAGCGTTACGGTTAGGGTAATGGTAAGGGTTAGGTTAGGGTTAGTGTTAAGTTTAGGGTTAGGACTGTGGCTTGGATTAGTGTAATGGCTCGGGTTAGGTTTAGGTCTAAGCTTATGTTTAATGTTAGGGTTTGCGTTAGGTTTAGGGTTAGGATTTAGGTTTTGGTTTATTTTTAGGGTTATGTTTAAAGTAGGGTTTAGTCTTAGGGTTAGTGTTGGGTTTATTATTAGGTATATTTCAGTGTTAGGATTTGGGCTATGGTTAGACTGTAGGGTTTGCTTTATTGTTAGGGTTATTGTGAGGGTTATGGTTTAGTGTTACAGTTAGTCTTAGAGTTAGGGTTAGGGTTATGGGTAGGGTTAGTACTAGGGCTTTGATTATTGAAATGACTATGGTTAGGGTTAGTGCTAGGTTTAGGGTTAGCGCTAGATCAAAGGTTAGAGTTATTGCTAAGATTAGGGTTAGGGTTAGCTGTTTGGGTTAGGGATAGAGTTAGGGTTAGGGTTAGTGTTTGTGTTAGGGATAGTGTTGCATATAGTGTTAGGGTTAGAGCTAGGCCTAGTTTGAGGATTAGTGTTAGAGCTATTGTAGGGTTAGGGTTAGCATTAGGGTTAGTGTTTATTGTTTGGTTTATTTTTAGGGTTATGGTTAGGGTTAGGGTTGGGTTTATTATTAGGTATATTTTATTGTTAGGTTTAGGGCTAGGGTTAGGGTGTAGGGTTTGCTTTTTTGTTATGGTTATGCTGAGGGTTAGGGTTTAGTGTTACGGTTAGCGTTTGTGTTCAGGTCAGTGGTAGGGTTAGTACTAGGGCTTGGATTATTTTAATGGCTAGGGTTAGGGTTAGGCCTAGGCTTATGTTTAGGGCTAGATGAAAGATTAGAGTTTTGCTAAGTTTAGGGTTAGGGTTAGCGTTAGGTTTAGGGACAAGGTTAGGTTTGGGATTAGGGCTACGTCTTGAATTAGTGTTACATCTAGGTTTAAGTTTAGAACTAGGCCTAGTGTGAGGTTTAGGGTTAGGGCAAGAATAGGTTTAGAGTCAGCATTAGGATTAAGATTACAGTTAGGGTTGGGGTTAGGGTAGGTTTAGGGTTAGGATTAGTGCTTGGAATAGTGTAATGGCTAGTGTTATGTTTAGACCTAGTTCTAGGGATTACGGTTAGGGCTAGGCTTATTGTTAGGGCTACATCAAAGGTTAGAGTTATTGTTATGGTTTGGGTTAGTGTTAAGATTATTGTTAGGGTTAGCGTTCAGGTTAGGGTTAGGACAAGGGCTTGGATTAGTGTAATGGCTAGGTTTAGGGTTAGGGCTAGGCTTATGGTTAGGGCTAGATCAAAGTTTAGAATTATTGCTAAGGTTAGGGTTTGGGTTATGGTTAATGGTTAGGGTTAGGGTTAGGGTTAGGGATAGGGTTAGGGTTAAGGTTAGGGCTGGGTTAGTATTAGGGTTAGAACTAGGGCTTGAATTAGTGTAATGTCTAGAGTTAGGGTTAAGGTTAGTATTATGGTTAGGGCTAGATCAAAGGTTAGAGTTATTCCTAAGTTTAGGTTTAGGATTAGGGTTAGGTTTAGGGTTAGGGTTAGGTCTAGGTTTAGGAATAGGTTTAGGGTTAGGGTTAGGGCTAGGGCTACGGCTTGGATTAGTGTTACATCTAGGGTTAGGTTTAGAGCTAGGCCTAGTGTTAGGATTAGGGTTCGGTCTAGTGTAGGGTTAGGGTAAGTGTTAGGGTTAAGATTACGGTTAGGGTTATTGTTAGAATTAGTGTTAAGGTTAGTCACGGCTTGGATTAGTGTTACATATAAGGTTAGGTCTAGGCCTAGTGTTAGGATTAGGGTTAGGGCTAGGTTAGGATTAGCATTAGCGTTAAGATTAATGTTAGGGTTAGTGTTTGGGTTAGGGATAGCGTTATGTTTAGAGATAGGGTTAGGGTTAGGGTTAGGACTAGTTCTTGGATTAGTGTGATGGCTAGTGTTAGGCTTAGACCTAGTGTTAGGGTTAGGGTTAGGGCTTGGGTAGGGTTAGGGTTAGGGTTAGGGTTAGGGTTAGGGTTAGAATCAGGGCTTGGATTAGTGTAATGGCTAGGGTTAGGCTTAGACCTAGTGCTAGGTTTAGGTTTAGGGCTAGGCTTATGGTTAGGGCTCGATCGAAGGTAGAGTTATTGCTTAGGTTAGTGTTAGCATTTAGGTTAGGTTAGGATTAGGGTTAGGGTTAGTGTTATGGATAGACCTAGAGCTAAGATTAGTGTAAGGGTTATTCTTACTGTTACGGCTTCGGCTTGTATTAGTGTTATATATAGAGTTAGGGTTAGTGCTAGGCCTAGTGTGAGGATAAGGGTTACGGCTAGGGCAGGTTTAGAGTTAGCTTTAGGGTTAAGATTATGGTTAGGTTAGGGTTTAGCGTTTGGTTTATTTTTAGGGTTATGGTTAGGATAGGGTTTAGTGTTAGGGTTAGTGTTAGGTTTATTATTAACTATATTTTAATGTTAGGATTATGGCTAGGTTTAGGGTGTAGGTTTTGGTTTATTGTTAGTGTTAAGGTGAGGGTTAGGGTTTAGTGTTATGGTTAATGTTAGGGTTAGGGTTCGGGTTAGGGTTAAGTCTAGGGCTTGGATTAGTGTAATGCCAGGGTTATGGTTAAGGCTAGACTTATGGTTAGGGGTAGATCAAAGGTTAGAGTTATTGCTATGGTTAGGTTTATGGGTTATGTTAGGGATAGAGTTAGTGTTATGGTTAGTTTTAATGTTACAGCTTCTATTAGTGTTACATCTAGGGTTAGGGTTAGAACTAGGCCTAATGTTATGATTAGGGTTAGGGATAGGGTAGGGTTAGGGTTAGTTTTAGGGTTAAGATTACGGTTAGCGTTAGGGTTTAGGGTTAGTGTTAGGGTTAGCATTAGGGCTAAGGCTTGGATTAGTGTTATATCTAGGGTTAGTGTTAGGTTTAGGGGTAGTGTTTGGATTAGGGTTAGGCCTATGGTATGTTTAGGGTTAGCGTTAAGGGTAAGGTTACGGTTAGGGTAAGGGTTAGATTTAGGGTTAGGTTTAGGGTTAGTGTTAGGGTTAGGGCTACGGCTTGGATTAGTGTTACATCTAGGGTTAGGGTTAGGACTAGTGCTTGGATTAGTGTAATGGTTTGTGTTAGGCTTAGACCTAGTGCTAGGGTTAGGGTTAGGTCTAGCGTAGCGTTATTGTTAGCGTTAGGGTTAATATTAGGTTTAGTGTAATATCTAGGCTTAGGCTTAGGGCTAGGCTTATGGTTAGGGCTAGATCTAAGCTTAGAGTTATAGCTAAGGTTAGGGTTGGTGTTAGGATTAGGTTTAGGGATAGGGTTAAGGTTAGGGTTAGGGTAAGGGATAGAGCTAGGGTTAGGGTTAGGGTTTGGGTTAGGGTTAGTTTTAGGGATAGTGTTATGGTTAATTTTAGGTGTATGGCTTGGATTAGTGTTACATCTAGGCTTAGGTTTAGATCTACGCCTGTCTTAGGATTTGTGTTAGGGCTAGGGTAGAGTTAGGGTTAGCGTTAGTTTTAAGAACACGGTTATGGTTAGCGTTAGTGTTTGGGTTAGGTTAAGAATATGGCTTGGATTAATGTAATTGCTAGGTTTAAGCTTAGACCTACTCCTAGCATTAGGGTTAGGCTTATGGTTAGTGCTAGATCTAAGGTTAGAGTTATTGCTAAGTTCCATGTTAGAATTAGGGTTAGGGTTAGGGCTATGGTTTGGATTAGTGTTACAACTAGGGTTAAGGTTAAGTCTAGGCCTACTGTTAGGATTAGGGATAGGTCTAGGGTATTAGGGTTAGCATTAGGGTTAAGATTACGGTTAGGGGTAAGGTTACGTTTAGGGTTAGGGTTAGGCTTAGAACTAGGGCTTGGATTAGAGTAATGGCTAGTGTTAGGGTTAGGGTTATCGTTAGCGTTAGGATTAGGGTTATGGTTTTTATTAGTGTTACATCTAGGGGTAGGGTTAGAGCTAGGCCTAGTGTGAGGATTAGGGTTAGGGCTAGGGTAGGTTTAGGGTTAGCGATAGGGTTAAGATTAGGGTTAGGGTTAGGGTTATTTTTAGTGTTAGTGTTAGATTTAGTGTTAGTTTAGGGTTACGGATATTGTTAGGGTTAGGGTTAGGTTTAGGACCAGTGCTTTGATTAGTGTAATGGCTAGAGTTACGGTTAGGGCTAGATGAAAGTTTAGAGTTATTGCTAAGGTTAGCGTTAGGTTTAGGGTTAGGATTAGGATTAGGGTTAGGGTTAGGGTTAGGGTTAGGGATAGGGTTAGGGTGAGTATTAGGGTTAGAGTTAGAGTTAGGACTATGGCTTGGATTAGTGTTATATCTAAGGTTAGCATTAGAGCTAGGCCTAGTGTGAGGATTAGGGTTAGAGCTATTGTAGGGTTAGGGTCAGCGTTAGGGATAGCGTTAGGTTTTAGGGTTTGGTTTATATTTAGGGTTATGGTTAGGGTAAGTTTTAGTGTTAGAGTTAGTGTTAGGTTTATTATTAGGAATATTTTAGTGTTAGTATTATGGCTAGCATTATGGTGTAGGGTTTAGTTTATTGTTAGGGTGATGGTGAGGGCTTGGGTTTAGTGTTACGGTTAGCTTTAGGGTTAGGGTTAGAGGTATGGTTAATACTAGGGCTTGGATTAGTGTAATGGCTATGGTTAGGGTTAGGGCTAGACTTATGGTTAGGGCTAGATCAAGGTTTGAGTTATTCCTAAGGTTAGGGTAATGGTTAGGTTTAGGGCTAGGGTTAGGGTTAGGGATTGGGTTAGGTTTAGGGTTAGTGTTAGGGTTAGTGTTAGGGCTACGGCTTGGACTAGTGTTATGTCTAGGGTTATTGTTAGAGATGGGCCTAATGTGATTATTAGGGTTAGGGCTAGGCTAGGGTTAGGGTTAGCGTCAGAGTTAAGATTACAGTTAGGGTTAAGGTTACGGTTAGGGTTAGTGTTAGGGTTAGGACTAGGGCTTGCATCAGAGTAATGGCTAGGGTTAGGGTTAGGGCTAGGCTTTTGTTTAGGGCTAGATGAAAGTTTAGAGTTATTGGTAAGGTTAGGGTTAAAGTTAGGGTTAGGGTTAGGGTTAGGTTCAGGGATAGGGTTAGGTTTAGGGTTAGTGTTAGGGTTAGCATTAGGGCTATGGCTTGGATTAGGTTTATGTCTAGGGTTAGTGTTATCGATAAGCCTAGTGTGAGGACTAGGGTAAGGGCTAGGGTAGGGTTAGGGTTAGTGTTAGAGGTAAGGATACGATTACGATTAGGATTTGGGTTAGGACTAGTGCTTGGAATAGTGTAATGGCTAGGTTTAGGCTTAGACCCAGTGCAGGGGTTAGGATTAGGGCTAGGCTTATGGGTAGGGCTAGATCTAAGGTCAGAGTTATTGGTTAAATTTAGGGTTAGTGTTAAGGTTAGTGTTATTTTTAGGGTTAGGGTTAGGGTTGGGTTAGGATTAGTGCTTGGAATAGTGTAACGGCTAGGTTTAGACTTAGTCCTAGTGCCATGGTTAGTATTAGGGTGAGGCTTATTGTTAGGGCTAGATGTAAGGTTTGAGTTATTCCTAAAGTTAGGGTTAGTGTTAAGGTTAGGATTATGGTTAGGGTTAGTGTTATGGTTATACCTAGAGCTAGGGATAGTGTTTTAGTTAGTGTTAGTGTTAGGGCTACGGTTTGGATTAGTGTTACATCTAGGGTTAGGGTTAGAGCTTGGCCTATTGTGAGGATTAGGGTTCGGCCTATGGCATGGTTAGGGTAAGCTTTAGGGTTAAGATTACGGTTAGGTTTAGGGTTTCGAGGTTCATTTTTAGGCTTTGGGTTAGGGTTTTTTTTAGTGTTAGGGTTAGTGTTAGGTTAGGGTTAGGGTTAGGGTTAGGGTTAGGGTTAGGGTTAGGTTTAGGATTAGGGTTAGGGATAGGATTAAATTAGGACTAGGGTTTGGATTAGTGTAATTTCTACGGTTAGGGTTAAGGCTAGGCTCAAGGTTAGGGGTATGTCTAAGGTTAGAGTTATTGCTAAGGTTAGGGTTAGGGTTAGGGTTAGGGTTAGTTTTAGGATTAAGGTTAAGGCTACGGTTTGTATTAGTGTTACATCTAGGTTTAGGCTTAGGTCTATTCCTTGTGTTCGGCATAGGGTTAGATCTAGGTTACGGTTTGGATTAGCGTTAAGGTTAAGGTTTCAGTTAGGGTTAGGGTTTGAGTTAGGACTAGTGCTGGATTAGTGTAATGGCTTGGGTTAGGCTTAGACCTAGTGCTAGGGTTAGTGTTAGGGCTATGCGTATGGTTTGGGCTAGATCTAAGTTTAGAGTTATTGCTAAAGTTAGGGTTAGGGTTAGGCTTAGGGTTAGTTTTACAGTTAGAGCTAGAGCTAGGGTTAGGTTTATTGTTAGTGTTATGGCTACAATTTGGATTAGTGTTACATCTAGGGTTAGGTTTAGAACTAGGCCTAGTGTGAGGATTAGGGTTAGGGCTAAGGTAGGGTTAGGGTTAGCCTTAGGGTTAAGATTATGTTTAGGGTTAGGGTTTTGGGTTAGGTTTATTTTTAGGGTTATTATTAGGGTAGTGTTTAGTGGTAGGGTTAGTGTTAGGTTTATTATTAGGTATATTTTAGTGTTAGGATTAGGGCTAGGTTTAGCGTGTAGGGTTTGGTTTATTGTTAGGGTTATGGTGAGGATTAGGGTTTAGTGTTACGGTTAGCGTAAGAGTTAGTTTTAGGGCTATGACTAGGACTTTGGCTTTGATTAGTGTAATGGCTAGGTTTAGGGTTAGGTTTAATCTTATGGTTAGGACTAGATCAAAGGTTAGAGTTATTGCTAAGGTTATGTTTAGGGTAAAGTTTAGGGTTAGGGTTAGTGTTAGCGTTAGGGTTAGGGTTAAGGTTAGGGATAGTGTTAGGGTTAGGGTTAGGGTTAGAACTAGTGCTTGGATTAGTGTAATTTCTAGCGTTATGGTTAGTGACAGGCTTATTGTTAGGGCTAGATGAAAGGTTAGAATTATTGCTAAGGTTAGGTTTAGGGTAGGGTTAGTGATAGGGTTAGGGTTAGGGATAGAGTTATTTTTAGGATTAGGGTTAGTGTTAGGGTTAGGGTTACGGCTACAGATTGGATTAGTGTTACATACAGAGTTAGGGTTATAGCTAGGCCTTGTGTGAAGATTAGGGTTAGGGCTAGTGTAGGGTCAGCGTTAGCGTTAGGGTTAAGAGCACGGTTAGGTTAGGGTAAGTGTTAGGGTTAGTGTTAGGGCTTCAGCTTTTATTAGTTTGACATTTTGGGTTAGTGTTAGAGCTAGGCCTAGTGTTATGATTATGGTTAGGGCTAAGTTAGGGTTAGGCTTATGGTTAGGGTTATAACTAGTGCTTGGATTAGTATAATGTCTAGGGTTACAGTTATGGTTAGGGTTAGGGTTAAGGCTAGATCTAATGTTAGAGTTATTGATAAGGTTAGTGTTAATATTAAGTTTATGTTAGTGTTAGGGTTAGTGTTAAGGTGAGAGATAGAGCTAGGATTAATATTAGGGTTAGTGTTAGTGTTAGGGCTATAGCTTGGATTAGTTGTACATCTGGTGTTAGGGTTAGATTTAGGCTTAGTCTGAGGATTAGGTTTAGGGCTATGGTAGGGTTGGGGTTAGCGTTAGGGTTAAGATTACGGTTAAGGTTAGGGTTAGGGTTTAGGTTTTGGTTTATAGTGTTATGGTTAGGGTAGGGTTTAGTGTTAGGGTTAGTGTTAGGTTTATTTTTAGGTATATTTTAGTGTCAGGATTAGGGCTAGGATTAGGCTCTAGGGTTTGGTTTATTGTTAGGGTTATTGTGAGGGTTATGGTGTAGCGTTACGATTAGGATTAGGGTTATGACAAGGGCTTAGATTATGGTAATGGCTAGGGTTAGGGTTAGGGCAAGGCTTATGGTTAGGGCTAGATCAAAGGTTAGAGCTATTGCTAAAGTTAGAGTCAGGGTAGGGTTAGGGTTAGGTGTAGGTTTAGGGTTAGGGTTAAGGTTAGGGCTACGGTTTAGATTAGTGTTACATCTAGTGTTAGGGTTAGGTCTAGGCCTAGTGTTAGTAATAGGGTTAGGCCTAGGGTAGGGTTAGTGTTAGCATTAGGGTTAACGTTACAGTTTGGGTTAGGGTTAGGTTTATGTTTAGGGTTTGGGTTAGGACTACTGCTTGGATTAGGGTTAGGTTTAGGGTTAGGGTTAGACCTCGTGCTAGGGTTAAGGTGAGGGCTAGGCTTATTGTTAGGGCTAGATCTAAGTTTAGAGTTATTGCTAAGGTTAGGCTTAGTGTTAAGGTCAGGTTAGGGTTAGGGTTAGTATTAGTTTAGGGCTACGGCTTGCATTAGTTTTAAATCTAGGGTTAGATTTATAGCTAGGTCTAGTGTGAGGATTACGGTTAGGGCTAGGGTAGGGTTAAGTTTAGCATTAGGGTTATGATTACCCTACAGTAGGGTAAGGGTTAGCGTTAGGGTTAGGGTTAGGGTGGTTTAGGGTTTAGTTTACTTTTAGGGTTATGGTTAGGGTAGGGTTTAGTGTTAGGGTTAGTGTTAGGTTAGGGTTAGGGTTAGGATTAGAGCTTGGATAAGTGTAATTTCTAGGGTTAGAGTTATTGCTAAAGTTGGGTTAAGGTTACGGTTAGTGTTAGGGTTAAGATTACGGTTAGGGTTAGTGGTTCATTTTTAGGGTAATGGTTAGGGTAGGGTTTAGTGTTAGGGTTAGTGTTAGGTTTATTGTTAGGTATATTTTAGTGTTAGGATTAGGCATAGGTTTAGGGTGTAGGGTTTGGTTTATTGTTAGGGTTATGGTGAAAGTTAGGATTTAGTGTTAGGGTTAGTTTTATGTTTGGGTGACTGTTATGTTTAGTACTAGGGCTTGGGTTAGTGTAATTTCTATGGTTAGGTTTAGGTCTAGGCTTATTTTTATGGTTAGATCTCAGGTTAGAGTTATTGCTAAGGTTAGGGTTAGGGTTAGGAGTACAGTTAGGGTTAGTGATATGGTTAGGGTTAGGGATAGGGTTAAAGTCAGTGTTAGGGTTAGGGTTAGGGTTAGGCTTTGGGGTTTGATTTATTTTTAGGTTTATGGTTAGGGTAGGTTGTAGTGTTAGGGTTTGGGTTAGGGCTACGTCTTGTATTAGTGTTACATCAAAGATTGGGGTTAGAGCTAGGCCTAGTGTGATGATTAGGGTTAGGGCTAGGGTAGGGTTCACGTTAGCATTAGGGTTAACGTTAAAGTTAGGGTTAGCGTTAGGCTTTAGGGTTTGATTTATTTTTAGGTTTATGGTTAGGGTAGGTTGTAGTGTTTGGGTTAGGGTTAGGTTAGGGTTCGGGTTACGGTTAGCATTAGGTTTATGGTTAGGACTAGGGTTAGGTTTAATGTCATGGTTAGGGTTACAGTTATGGCTACCACTTGGATTAGTGTTACATCTAGGGTTAGGTTTAGAGCTAGGCCTAGTTTGAGGATTAGGGTTAGGGCTAGGGTAGGGTTAGGGTTAGCGTTAGTGTTAAGATAACGTATAGGGTTAGTGTTAGTTTAGGAATAGGGTTAGAGTTAGGGTTAGGTTTACGGTTAGGACTTGGATTAGTGTAATTTCTAGGGTTAGGTTAGACATAGGCTTATGGTCAGGACTAGATCTAAGGTTAGAATTATGCTAAGTGTATGATTAGGGTTAGAATTACGGTTAGGTTTAGGTTTATATTTGGGTTAGAGATAATGTTAAGGTAAGGTTTGGATTAGTGTTAGGGTTAGGGTTAGGGCTACAGCTTGGATAAGTGTTACATCTAGGTTCAGGATTATATCTAGGCCTAGTGTTAGGATTAGGGTTAGGGCTAGTGCTGGGTTAGGGTTAGCGTTAGGGTTAAGATTAGAGTTAGGGTTAGGGTTAGGGTTAGTGTTAGGGTTAGGGTTAGGTTTAGGGCTTGGATTAGTGTTACATCTAGTGATAGGGTGAAGTTTAGGCCTAGTGTTAGGATTAGGGTTAGGACAAGGGTAGGGTTAGAGTTAGCGTTAGATTTAAGATTACAGTTAGAGTTAGGGTTTAGGGTTTGGTTTATTTTTATTGTTATGATTAGGGTAGGGTTTATTGTTAGGGATGGTGTTAGGTTTATTATTAGGTATATTTTAGTGTTAGGATTAGGGCTAGTTTTAGGCTGTAGTGTTTGGTTCATTGTTAGGGTTATGGTGAGGGTTAGGGTTTAGTGCTACTGTTAGCGTTAGGGTTTGTTTTAGGGTTAGTGTAAGGACTTGGGCTTGGATTAGGGTAATGGCTAGGGTTATGATTAGAGCTAGACTTATGGTTATGGGTAGATCAAAGGTAAGATTTATTGCCAAGGTTATTGTTCGGGTTAGGGTTTGGGTTAGGGTTAAGTTAGGGTTAGGATTAGGGTTAGGGTTAGGGTTAGGGTTAGAGCTACAGCTTGGATTAATGTTACATCTAGGGTTACGGTTAGATCTACTCCTAGTTTGAGGATTAGGGTTTTTGCTAGGGTAGGGTTAGGGTTAGCATTAGGGTTGAGATTACGGTTAGGTTTAGGGTTAGGGTTAGGAATAGGGTTTGGATTAGTGCAATTTCTAGTGTTAGGGTTAGGGCTAAGCTTATGGTTAGGGCTAGATCTTAGGTTAGACTTATGGCTAAGTTTAGGGTTAGTGTTAGGATTAGTATTATGGTTAGTGTTAGGGTTAGGATTTAGGGTTATTGTTAGTTTTAGGGTTAGGGTTAGGGTTAGGGCTACTGCTTGGATTAGTGTTATATCTAGGGTTAGGTTTACATCCAGGCTATTGTTAGGATAGTGTTAGTGCTAGATTAGGGTTAAGTTTATCGTTAGGGTTAAGATTGCGGTTAGGGTTAGGGTTAGATTTAGGGCTACTGCTTGGATTAGTGTTACATCTAGGGTTAGGGTGGAGCTAGGCCTATTGTTAGGATTATTGTTAAGGCTAGTATAGGGTTAGTTATCTTTAAGATTACGGTTAGGGTTAGGGTTAGGGTTAGGACTAGGGCTTGGATTAGTGTAATTTCTAGTGTTAGTGTTAGAGCTAGGCTTATGGTTAGGGCTAGATCTAAGGTTAGAGTTATTGCTAAACTTAGGGTTAGGTTTAGGTTTATGGTTAGGGTTTGAGATACGGTTAGGTTAGGTTTTGGTTTAGTGTTAGGGTTAGGGTTAGGGCTACAGCTTGGATAAGTGTTACATCTAGGTTCAGGATAAGACCTAGGCCTAGTGTTAGGTTTAGGGTTAGAGCTAGGG
>NW_004949164.1:2229605-2230745 GCF_000317375.1 Microtus ochrogaster | reverse complement strand
TTGTTACACTTTACTTATTTGCACTTAATTTTTAAAAATTTGTCTCAAGGTGGTATACGTTCAAGAGCTTAGAAGCAGTTTCCTTCAAAACATTCTGAACTGTTTTTAAATAGGTCTATGTGATTCAAAAAACATTGAGACTTGGAAGCTCCATTTGCTAAAGAAAATTGGGAAGGGATATGTATCTTTTATTACAGATGGATCCATAGAATCATGAATTCCTCTTTGGCTACTCTAGCCCCAGGCCATCAAAGGTAATGTCAGAGGGCAAGGAGACAGTGGAAGTCACCAGAAAGAGAGCAACCACCCAACTAAAGGGCAAAAGGAGATGACTGTATCATCAGAAGTCAAGTCTGTCCACTTGGGGTCAAGTTAACGTCCTATGCACCAAGGGAGAAGTTACTTGTGAAGCACATAGGACCCAGTGTCACCTGAGAATCTTTCCTGGTGGTGCCGGCTGCATTGACCTGTGCATCTGCAGTGAGTGCACCTGAGCACGTGTATTGGTATATGTTGCTCATCTTCCTTTGCTTCAGCTTATGAATTACATGGATCCAGCTGTTGTCTTTATGAATGACTCTGTGTTTTTGACTGGATCTTGGGACAGTATTAGAGTCATTCATTCATTTGACGAAGGGATTGATTTTAATTGTCCTTTGGGATTTGAACCGCTTCCTATTTGCATAGGACATAATAACATTTGTATTCTATGAAAGAGCAAATATAGGCTTATGTTCTACCAGATTCCAGAACTAATAATATAGATCTCTTTTGAAGAATAACAATCCAAACTACATCCAGTACTATTAGTTTCATTATTATATTTGTCTGAAAAATCTATTCAATACCTTGAAAAGAAAAAAAAAACAGATTCTTATCACCATCCTGAGATTAACTATGGGAATCTAACAGTCATGGGGCTCCAAATCTGTGGTTATAAAATTTAAATATTTGTTATATAATAATATGGCAGTTTGAGTAAGATAGGCCCAAAACGTTCATATATTTGATTGCTAAGGCATCAAGGATTGTTCATATTTGACAAGGTTTAGGAGATGTGGCTTTGTTAGAGGAAGTGTGTCACTGGGAATGGACTTGGAGGTTTCAAAAACCCAGACCTTTCCCAGCCTCTCTCTCTCC
>NW_004949164.1:2227573-2228284 GCF_000317375.1 Microtus ochrogaster | reverse complement strand
TCCCAAGAGTTAGAAGACAGAGATGAACAGCCATGCTCAGTCATTAAATGTACTTTTCAATGATAGAAGAGCATGCCAGAATAATGGGTTAAAAGGGAAGTGAAGCCTGTCTGGGCCCTGGGATGGAATCCTGAGGGCAGCCTGGCAGGCAGGAATTCCTTTGTTTCAATAGCCTGCCTGCAGCAAGCAAGGTAGGCGCATTGTTTATGAGCTACCCAACCAGCACAGAGATCTGATCATGGCACCAGGAGAGCCATCACTCGGGCACCTAAAGAGCCATCACTGGGAAGGTACTTCAGTGGGCAAGGAGACCTGATCCTGTAAAAGAAGATACTTTGGGGAGCATTCGTAGGAAGAGATGGGCATGCACCAATGCAAGAATTCACCCAACAATCTGAAAAACAACATGAAACCACCAGAACATAGCGACCTCACAACAGGAGTACATGAACCCCTTAATCAAGAAGGAGTAGAAAAAATGGACTTTATGAAAGTGATTGATGTCCTTAAAAAGCATGTAAAAAAATTCCCTTATACAAATGGATGAGAAGTATAACAGAAAGCTTGAAGAATTAAATAAAGCAGTGAATAATACCCTAGGAAACCAAGAAAAAACAGAGGAGCAGAAGGAGGGAGAACCTGAGCAAAGAAGTCGGGACCACGAGGGGTGCACCCACCCACTGAGACAGTGGATCTGATCTACTGGGAGCT
>NW_004949164.1:2218708-2219332 GCF_000317375.1 Microtus ochrogaster | reverse complement strand
AGAACCTGGAAACAACCTAGATGTCCTTCAATAGAAGAATGGATGAAGAAAGTGTGGAATATATACACATTAGAGTACTACTCAGCGGTAAAAAAGAATGACTTCTGAAATTTTGCGTGCAAATGAATGGAAATAGAAAACAGTATCCTGAGTGAGATATCCCATACCCAAAAAGAGGAACATGGGATGTACTCACTCATAATTGGTTTCTAGCCACAAATAATGGTCATTGAGTTTATAATCTGTGATCCTAAAGAAACTAAATAAGAAGGTGAACCCAAAGAAAAACATGTAGTTGTTATCCTGGGTATGGGAAGCAGACAAGATTGCCGGGCAAAAAATTGGGAACTTGGGGGTGGGGTGGGACAGAGGTAAGGTGAGATGGGAAGAGAAAAGTAAGAAGGGGAGAATGGGGAGATCTTGGGGAAACGGGATGATTGGGAGAAAGGAAAGTTGGATAGAGGAGCAGGGAATCACATAACTTAATTAAGGGAGCCATCTTAGGTTGACAAGAGACTTGAACCTAGAAGGGCTCCCAGGTGCCCAGGGCGATGTCCTCAGTTAGCTCCTTGGGCAGCTGAGGATAGGGAACCTGAAATGACCCTATCCTATAGCCATACTGAT
>NW_004949164.1:2199063-2217368 GCF_000317375.1 Microtus ochrogaster | reverse complement strand
CCCCACCAGGTGTTAACTGAGGGGACACTCAGACTTGGAAGCAAAGCATTCTAAGCACTGAGCACTCTCTCCAGCCAGGGTTTATTACTCTTCAGTGCTATCCTGTTACAAGGGAGTATCCTTCATATGAGGTCAGCGTGTGGGACAAAATGGAGGTCACCAGTTACCCCCGCCACGTACTCTCATTGTGGGAGCCAATTTTCTCTACACATCTCCCAGATAGAAGCTACACGCAGGATTCTCTTTCTGGTATTTTCTCATCTTTTATAATCAACTTATTCCAAGCCTTACAAACTTTAAACTACAATATTTTTCTTTACATTTCAAAGACAACAAAGATACTCAGAATTTTTCTGAACAAAATAAAGAGACAGAAAGAAGTGCTCTTTGTTGGATCAGAGATAGTTACTTTAATTTTATTATTATTGTTTTTTACCTTACTATTTAAAACAATTTTAAAATTTAAATACATTTTGATCATAATTCTTCCTCTCTCCTAAGTCCATCCAGATCATTTCCCATCTCTACCAACACAAACCTAACTCTTTCTCACAACACATGCAAAAATGAATATAACAGTAAAATCACATAAAACTAAAACAAACAAAAAACATTCAAAAAAAATCAAAACAACAGACACCAAACTTTAACCAAATAAAAGCACCCAAAAAATTAAACAAAACCAACAAAGCAGAAACAAAGTTTCTGTAGTCCAGTCATATATTTTCAGCTACTTCTGCCCCTAAGACCTATCCTGGAGTGGATGGTACACCCAGTGTGACTCTTGGAGAAAACTGATTTTTGCTTTCAGAGAAAGGATAAGTGACAGTTTAGTCATTTAATAACCTTTAACTTACTGGTTAGGTTTTAATTCATTCATTCAATTCATTCATTTTTTTAAAAAAAAATATAAGATAAAACAAGAGCTATTACACTGATGTTGGCTAAGACAAAAAGAAGGAAAATAACCCAAAGAAGGCACAAGAATCAGAGAACAACTCATGTTTACACTCAGGAATCCTATAAACATACTCAACTTTAAGCCATGATGTACACATAGACCTGTTGCAGACCCCTGCAGTCCCTGGGCATGATCCTCAGTCGCTGTGAGTTCATATGGGTTTTGCTCATGTCGATTTAGAGAGTCTGGTTTTCTTAATGGCCTGCATTCCCTCTGGCTCTAACATTCTTTCCACCTCCTCTTCTACAGGATTCTCTGAGGGGAAGAATTTAATGTAGACATCCCAAATAAGGGCTGAGTGTTTTAGGTCTCTCATTCTCTGTGTATTGTCTGTCTGAGGGTCTCTGTATTTGTTTCCATCTGTTGCAGGAGGAAGCTTCTCTGATGATGTCTGGACAAGACACTGATTTAGGAATGCAATAGAATATTATTAGGAGTCATTTTATTACAACATTTTTTTTCTTTTCTTAAACCAGTCCTACTTGGTTTTACTCTAGATGCCTTGGCAATCTGTTCTCAGGTTCTTGATCACCTTAGCAGAATGAGACATGGGTTTCATCTCACGGACACCATAAGTCAAATCACTCATCGGTTGTTTACTGCCGCAAGCTTTGTTTCACCATTACCTTGGCTTTTTTGCAGGCAGACAAGACACCATTGCAGATAAAGGGTTTATAGCTGGGTTGCTGTTTTATTTCTCTATTGATTTTTTTTTTTTTTTTTTTTTTGGTTTTTCGAGACAGGGTTTCTCTGTGGCTTTGGAGCCTGTCCTGGCACTAGCTCTGTAGACCAGGCTGGTCTATTTCTCTATTGAAAGCATAGAGAGTACATTCCTGCACCAAAGAAGCTGAAACACAGGGGTAAAACCTCTATGTAGGCAAAGACTCCACTTGTACATTTAATGAGCTAAGCAGGTGTTGTCTTCAGCAGTGGGGCCTTGCTATGAGTTTGTGAAGAACAACCTACAGTATTGGCACTAGCCTGGGTTGTTGGGATTCCCATCATGCCCATTTGACCAGCAACTCTCATTATTCAATTTCTGTCAATCCTGACATATGTAATATATACTTTGTTTCCATGTTTCTGGATTCCCCTTTCAATAGGAAGGATAGAAATCCTGGTTTCCTCAAAATCTGTCATTTCATTTATACAGATGAATGTTTAGCTTCTGTAATGTGCCAGTTGCACCTATATGTATGGAGACACCATGAATCAAGGCACAGATTAAGAGCCATAACCTTGAACTCATCTCCCAAGGTAGCCCTGTGGTACTTTCTTCCAAGAACGCAATGATGGTACCATCATTTTTAATCTCAGTCCTGAACCCACCTTTATTTACATCATGTTTCATTTGGGATAGGAAGGGCTTCCTAGGAACTAACTTGAAAAGTACACAGAAGGACCACTCCTAGACACCACTAAGTTAAAAAAAAGTTCCTCTAAAGTTTTTTAAGTAAAGATTACTTTTAGAATAAAGTCAGTATTGGGGAAGCATTTATATTTCAAGTCCCATATGAAATTTCAAGTACTTAATGGGCAGGAGTGAAATAATCATTTACAGAAAATACTTTACACCAACGGGCACAGGTAGAACAAGGGACTTTAAATCATCCTGGTTCATGTTTGGGACTTTCTCAGAATCTTCAGTGAGTAGCCTCATTTATTCTATTACTGTGCAATGAGGGATTTTGGAAAGAAAAGCAAGACAGCTGGTCTATGTGTCAGAAACAGGTCCTGCTCAGGTCCCAGTTTGGCACTTTGAAATGATGAAAACCAGTCAAAAGATTCAGGGCACTTCGTACACAGAAACTTAAGTTAGTTGTTCATTTTCTCACCTCTTGTTTTTCTTGTCAAAAATAATTAAATCATAATTAAGCTTGAAAATACTGCTGAACAAAACAGATGTAGTAATCGTGGAGAGAGGGAAGCTGTACTTCAGGGACTGGGGCTCTGCAGAGGCCTTCCTTCCCCAGAAACTGACAACATAAAACATAAGTCTGCAATACCTGATGGCAGCCAAGAGCCCCACAAATCCTGACAGTACAAATGACCAGGCAAGTGTCACCTTTTCAGAGCTGCTCCAGATCCTGTCTGCACCACAGAGGTCCAGGTGAGTACATGGAGGTAAGAGCTTGGATCCCCTCTGCTGAGTCATGGAGAGCTTTATTAAAGCAGAAGACTCTCTGACTAATCCAGGGAACAGGTGAGAGACTCTGTAAACCTCAGGTCCCCCACTTTCTTTCTGTCCCTGGCTCCAGAATAATCAAAGGAGACTAGTTCCTGGAGATACAGAGATGGAACAGAAATGCTGAGGTATCGCTATCCATCCTCAGGTTGGAGTATCATGACAGAGCTCTGTCTGGGCCTTAGCCTAAGTTACCTTTCTAAATGGATCAATGAGATAGATAAGATTTTCAGATGTCTGTCAAACCCTGGAGACAATCATAATACATTACTGTAATGTCAGCAATAGAGAGACTGAGGCAAGGGGATTGTTCAGGGCTAGCCTGGTTTACAGAGGGAGATTCTCTCTCAAAAATAACCAGATAGATGAAAGACAAAATCATCTTTCTTTCAGGTGTCAGTTTGCCAGCACTGTGACTTCAACAGCATCACTAGTGTTTGTAACAGTTGTACTTTTCTCTTTTGATGCATTTTCATGTTTCTAATATTGGCATAGTTTCATAATATCCTTCTAACTCCCAGTTTGACAGTTTTCTGTCTGTATCCTTTAAAAGCTCCCGATTTCATCACATACTGTTATAAATCTTGTCTTAAATTCAGTCATTATATGCCATGCTGGTGAAGAATACAACACTCAGTGTAACAGTTATCGTTACCACCTTGAAAACTGCTATTTAGAATCCAGGCTGTGAATGGGTACACCCTGAAACAGCTCATCTTATGTTTATCCCATGCTAAGCAGCAAAAAACAACAATCTTTTTAGTTTGGTATGTTTGCATGCTTGCTAGTTTCCTTTAGAGAAAACCAGGACTGGTAGATATACCTTATTTCAGGAACTTGGGAGTTAGACTCATCTTGGCATCACCCATGAATCTAAAAACAAGTCCATGCTGTCTTTCAAATTCATTTGCTTTAGCATTTCCCAAATAATGTGGAAGATGAGACACCTCTTTCTCTACTGACAGTGACTTCAGTAGAAAGGAATCAATTATTAGAAGATCAGAGCCTGGTCTCAAATACGACTTAAAGCTTGGAAAAGGAAATAGAGGACTAGAAAAGTAGGAATGCACCCCCCCCCCAATCAAGGATTAAACAAACAGAAAAATGTTTATGTCTTCCATCAGTACTTGAGTGAACTAACAATAGGGATTTTGACAGATTCCAAACACTGAAAGAACACTCAATCTTTTAGTCTAAATATGTCAGTGAATGCTGATGTGCTGCCAAGGACCATCCTCAACAAAAATACCTCTTGCCAGGTTAGGAACGTGGGAATTTAGAAATATAAGTAGAATATGGAGACTCATAAAAAAATAACAGAACAGAAACCATAGAAAGTATTGGGAGTGCATTCCTGTGAGTATTGCAAATCGCCTGCATTTATTTTTCCACAGCTTTTATACCCAAAGTAAACAGGAGAGGGGATGGAGGGTGGGGAGAGAGAAGTCAACAAAAGACTTTATTAATATGATATGTAGGACAACTCAGTCAATTGCTTTATCACTCTGGGATATCAAATAATTAGCCTTTTGTTGTTTAAGCAGTAAGCTGTTCTAAACCATGGATGCTAAAGGCAACCACTCCCCAGGTGACCTCATAGTTACAAAAGAAGGAGCAGAAGTCAATTTGCATTTCTTGAACACCTGTCAGGGTGACATGGACCTACTTGAATGAGCTCTTTTAAAGTTAGAGGAACCAAGCAATCAGATCCTGAGTTGAGATGTGCAGTTAAGCTTGTTGATCATTTCAGCATCCTCCAACTCTCTGACTGCAAGACAAGGTGGAAATGGGCCCACATTTTGGGCCTCCGCAATTCCTTCCTTTTCTATTAATTTTAATAAAGCCTGTAATTTTGCAGCAGAATAGATGATGATATCTGCCTTAGCTGAACACGTTCCTATATCCCAGACTTAGCTGTCTTTGGCACATGTATTTTAATTATTCATGTCTATGTCTTAGGGGCCTGGGAGGAAAAAGGATCAAACCCATCAATGATTGCTGACCTCTGTAAACAAAGGGTAAGGGAAAATTTCCTCTGGGATCTCTGTTTCTGAGGCAAATTTTTGTTAAGAGAGTTTATCTAGAAAAGGTACCCAAAACTTACCACAAATCCCTGAGAAATGAGAATGGAGCTCCAGAACTTGAAGAATAGCATCCTATCTGAGTCCAAGTTCTGGAATCAGCTTGGACTGGTGTATAAAAAACCAGTCTGTCTGACAAACAGGTTGGAAGAAAAGCAGGCTGCAAAACCAACACACATAATTACTTCTCAAGGTCCCCACAGAAGCAAATGACACCACGAACGCTTACATAGTGGAACCCCTGCTCACACCGTTGCCCCCATGTACTGGGCTACATGCAGTTGACATTGAGGAATCATAACTCAAAATGCACTCATCTCATGGCAGTATATACTTCCTCATTAATCCCATTTAGGTTCACCTCATCAGGATCTTCTGGTTCAGAGCTGTTCCATGTTCCCTTATGTGTCCTGAGGTAACTCCGTGGGCTACAGATGCCCTCAGTCATTTGCTAGGATCACAGTTCTCTGATACCCTCTGTTCTAGGAAACAACATAAGGTTTTGTTAGACAGCATCCGTAGCTGAAGCCTGGCAGTTACATGAAAATTTTCAGGTTGTGTTTTAATAATTCAGCTTTAACTGTAGCATTCTATCTAAAGAGGTTGTGCAACTGAACTTGACATTGAGAACTATGTTTTAAAAACAACCAGCAAATATACATATTGAGTGAAATCACAGAATAATCAACATAAAAACTTTAAAAATATTAGGATTTAGAAATTGATGTTATAAAGGTTTGAAGTCAAATGGAAATCTAGAAATAGTTACACCAATTAAGATGCAAATAAGAAAGGAGCCTGTGCCTTTGGAAATTGGGTGAAGAAATATGAAATAGGGAGAAAGGAAGAAGAAGTTTGGTTGAGGAAATTTGCAGTTCAGTTCAGTTGTGCTGAGAGTTAACTTGTTAATCCATGCATGTACATAGACAGACAGACAGACACACACACACACACACACAAAATACACATTTTACCAAGTCAATTTTGCTAATATAGAGTTCAAACATATCTCCTTTAAAACCTTAGGGTTTCATTCCAGTTACCAAGCTCACCTGTCAGAGCACACACATAACTCAGAGTCCACAGGGAAGAGGAGGAGCTCAGGGACTCAGTCTACAGCAGCACATGTGTCCATCACTGACACTCATATACCAGAAAATGCTATTATGCAAAATGTTTTTCAGATAAATGTCAAGCATTACTGATGTCTTCTTGGAAAATTCTTTGTATCTTGAATACAAGATTTTTTATCCAGAAAGGAAGAAATGCTTCTGAAATTTATTAAGCAAATAGTTTTCTTCTTCATGACTGTGTTTGGCACTCTCGGAAACATTTCTGTTTCTGTTAATTATATGTGGAGCTGGGTGGGAGGCACTGAGAAGAAACCCATCCACCTTATTCTCATCCACTTGGCTTTTACAAACATCATAATCCTTCTTGCAAAAGGATTGCCAAAGACAATAGCAGTTTTTGGTTTAAAAAACTACCTAGATGACTTAGGATGTAAGATTATTGTTTACTTGGAGAGGGTGGCCCGTGGGGTCTCCATCTGCACCAGCGGTCTCCTCACTGTGGTCCAGGCCATCATCATCAGTCCCAGAGCATCTGGGTGGAGGAGGCTCAGACCACAGTCTGCATGGCACATCCTTCCATTCTTTTCATTCTTTTGGATACTCAATGCTTTAATAGGTATGAACCTAATTCATTCCATCACAGGTGTAAGCCTGAATATATCACAGCATAAGAATAAAGATGACTATTGTGATTTTATGCCCGAAAGTAAAAATACAAAATTGATTGTTCTTCCCTTTATGGTCTTGAGAGATGCTGTGTTTCAGGGAGCCATGGGAGGCGCCAGTGGGTACATCGTATTTCTTCTCCACAAGCACCACCAGCATGTGCTCTACCTCCAAAACTCCAAGCTTCTCTACAGAACTCCCCAGAGCTGAGAGCTGCTCAGAGTGTCCTCCTTCTGATGCTCTGTTTTGTTTTCTTCTATTGGACTGACTGTGCTTTTTCTCTTTTTGTAAGTCTCTCTTTAGTGAACAATTCCTTGATGGTAAATTTTCAAGAATTTATAACACTTGGTTATGCAACTTTTAGCCCCTTTGTGTTGATTCACAGGGATGGACTCCTGCCTGATTGTTGGAATACTCAGTGGGAGAAATTGAGAAAATGTCTCTCTCCTTTATCTGTTCAATGAATGTGAATTCGCTCTCAGTTTTATAATACCTTAAGTAAGACAAAAAACTCACAAATCATTTTAAGTGTGTGTTTATTCTCACACAATCTTGCTAGTAACTCACAACCTTGAGCTGAGAGAGAGATCTCAGTAAACTGCAGTGATATGTGAAAGCTTATTCTCCACTTTTCCTCTCTTTTGAAAATATTTTTAAAAATTTCTATATATGTATTGTGTATGGATAGTTTACCTGCATTATGTCCTTGTAGCAATACATGTCTGGAGCCTGTACAGGGATCAAATGCCCTGTGACTGACTTGAGTTAGAGAGGTTGCTCTGAACTAAAGTGTGGTTGTTAGGAATTGAACCTGGGTCCTCTAGAAGACATGCTAGTGCTCTCAACTACTGAGTCCTGTCTCCAGCATAGAGAAAATGGTCTTAATTATATTTTATAATACTGATTTTACTATCACCTTGATGGGAAACACACAGATGAACTTATGTAAAAGGAGACTGAACATTGTTTTCCTGGCTGCCCAGAATGAATAATCACACAGAAACTATTAATTTCAACAGTGTTTTCCTGATGGCTCAGATAGATTTCTATCTACTCTTATATCTTAAATTAACCATTTCTATTAATCACCGTGCAGGTATGGCCTTCCAGTAAGGTTCTGGTGCCTTTCTCTTCCAGGGGCTACATGGCAACTGCCTGACTCTGCCTTCTTTCCTCCTTTGTTCAGTTTAGTTTTCCCACCTAGCTCTATTCTACCCTGCCTTAGGACAAAACAGCTTTTTTGTTATTAAACAATGGTAATAAAACATATTCCCAGCATACAGAGGGGAATCCAACCTCAAATTTGATATATTTTATTAATTTCATAGTGATTTAGTCATGTTATCCAAAGAAATCCATATCTTGTACCTGATGTTGTTCTTGCTAAATGTTAGTTTAGCTATGATGCAGCTTTGATGCTATTTGGGGTTCTTCAAAGTGTCCATCTGTAGATAATAGCTTACAGAATTGTGAAAAATGCTGTGAAATACATCCACCACCTGGAATCCCAATGCACCCGTCACAGAACTTAGATGCACTGAAATGTTTCTGTGGTCTTATATTCATGAAGGCTCTCTGCAGGAATGAAGATTGTCCACATGGGATAAACTGCATAACAAATACACAGTAAAATTTCATTTTATATTCATCTATAGATTATATGTTGATTAAATAATATGGATTTGCCTTTTTGCAAGAGTAATGTGTAATGTGATTGAAGCAGACTGAGGCTTTTTTGCAGCTGCCCTGTGTTAATGCCTGGTTGCTCTCTATAACACTATCCAGCTGTTTGTCATCAAAGAGCTTCAAAAGGATCTGATTCTGCACCCATTTAAATAAAGGATTCATGTGATTTCTTAACTTAAATCCATACAATAAGATATCGACATGGTTCTAAGAATATGATAGATGCATTCTTAAAAATAGTAATTGATATAAGCATTGAACATAAAAGTTCAATCACCAGTTTTATGCCATATTTAAGAGAATGCTCTGTACTATCTGACTAAACACCTGTAACATATTGTTTGCATCATGGCTCTACTTCACAATGATGTATACATTTTATATTTTGCTTGGTTGCACTGTATACAGAAAACATTAAATAAGTGATGTGTCTTGTATTGTGCTACAGATTATTAAATAACATGTTCTTCCACTATAAAAATTTATTTTATGTATGTGTCTGTGTGAGTGTGTCACATTTGTACAGTTCCCCACACAGACCAGAAGAGGCACTGACCACGGGGAGCTAGAGCTACAGGCAGTCATGAGTCCTAGATGTGAGTGCTGGGTAAGGAACCAGGGTCCTCTGCAAGAGGAGCAGTCTGCTAACCATCCCTGCTGCTCCTTCTCACATATCTCACATAATGTGACTTGTTTGTAGGGAACATCCACTCCTTCTCTGAGTCTCTCCCTCTTCTGTTACAGCTGTTTTTCCAGAAACTGACATGAAAGGTGAGACTAACAAACACTTTGATGTCATTTGACTCAAAAGGAAGTGATGTAAGAACATGGAGAAAGAGTGGAGGAAGTTGTGTTTAACCTGAATGAGGGAGAGAGTGTTCACCATTAAGAATAGAGTGGGATCTTGAGGGATGCCTTGGTGGGTCGGAGCACCTGCTGGTAAGTCAGACATGATCCATTTCTGTAGGAGGAAACTCACTGCCACATGTTGTCCTCTGGCCTCCATAGTCATGCTCAGCCATACAACATGAACGCACACATGAAAACTTTAATTTCAAATTTTAAAAAAAACAGACAGGATATATATACACAACATGAACTAGGATGGTCTGGATTCTGAGTAGCATACAGAGTTGTTATTGTAAATTTTCCCTAAAAGAAGAGAGTAGATTGGAAAGAAATAGAAAATAAAAGTTTGATCAGAACATAAATTAAATTTTAATATATGGTGAAAATTCTAAATAAATAGAGGATAGTGAAGGCAAATGGAAATAGTTATGCCCTTCATGTAAAAGCACATGGGATTGGACAGATGAATTTGTATAAATGACTTTATCATTTCCTTATGCTGGACACATTGATTGTCATTAGCATCGACCTGTGGGACATTATGCTAAATGATATAGGTCAGCTGTATATGTACAAATTCCTCTTGATTTTACTACTAAGTGGAATGTAATAGAACAGAGAACACAGCCTTCAGAGTGTGGTGTGCAGCCTACAGCCCTCAGAAACTGCCTCCATTTGTGAACCTGCTAGTGTCTGGTTCCTCAATATAATCATAAATATGAAGCTTGTGGCTACTCAGAGCTTACCAATCTTCATCTTCAAATTCTTCCTGTCATGTGACTTTTCCTAGGAAGACATTGAAAAAAATTTTTCACCCCTGTTAGGATAAAAACTGTGCAAAGAATTGACCATCTAAGCTGAATTGAGTGAACCAGGTTATTTCGATTACCAGAATACACTGTAGTTTATAGTACATGGGAGATTCAAATGCACCTGCATGACCAGGAAATTGACCTAATATAACCTTTGAAGTTCCCAAGAATGATGGCATCCTACAATAATAAATCTACTTGGCTTGTGGTAATGCCACTAAGTTGACAAACACTATCCAAAGATCAGCGCTGAGTTACAAACTGCTCAAGACATTCAAATCACAAAGTTCATATTAGATTGACACTAACATTTTACCAGAAATGATGATCCCAACATAGATGACAACCAACACACACACACACACAGAGAGAGAGAGAGAGAGAGAGAGAGAGAGAGAGAGAGAGAGTGAGAAAAGATCCCAAGCCTCAATGCACTTCCCGAGTAAATTAGCGCAATGGCAGGAAGAAGTGGAGACTGGAATCTTAGGCAAATGGTGAAAATGGCCTCCATGTCCCCACGAGATTCTAACTGTCTCATTCCCAGTACCATAGGATATACTACCACTCTAATGTGCCAAAGATATTCTGTGGGCCTTACAGTCACTGCTTCATGGTGGCCAATGGCCAAGTACTGGCTAGTTCCATCAACTTGACACAGGCTAGAGTTAGCTAAAAGGAGGAAAGATCCATTGATAAAAAACCAAAATAATATCCAAATGTATGGTATTTTCTTAATTACTGGTTGATGATTAACTGCCAGTTATGGCCCCAGTGAGAGACAGTTATGGTGAGAGACAGCAATGGGGGACTACTCTGACTGGTGAGGCACTCAGATGCAAGGACCTAGTGAATGCCAGGTTCTCAGCTGCTCCAGTGGGATTAGCTTTGCCCTAATGTACTAACATTTCAGATCATTATGTTAATCCATGTTTTTAAAAATAGATATGTATATTACCCTGAAACCCAAACCACATAAAGACATTACCAAGAAAGAGAATTACAGACGAATCTCACTCGTGAACATTGATGCAAAAATACTCAATAAAATACTGGCAAATTGAATCCAAGAACACATCAAAAAATCATCCACCATGATCAAGTTGGCTATCCCAGAGATGCAGGTATGCTTCAACATATGAAAATCTATCAATGTAACCCACCACATAAACAAAATGAAAAATAAAAACACATAATCATCTCATTAGATGCTGGAAAAAAACCTTCAACAAAATACAACATCCCTTTATCATAAAGGTCTTGGAAAAAGCAGGGATACAAGGAACATACCTAAACATAATAAAGGCAATATACAGCAAGCCAAGAGCCAACATCAAACTAAATGAAGAGAAACTCACAGTGATCCCACTGAAATCAGGAATAAGACAAGGTTGTCCACTCTATCCATATCTATTCAATACAGTTTTTGAGGGCCTAGCTAGAGAAATAAGACAACAAAAGAAGATTGAGTGGATAAAGATTGGAAAAGAAGTCAAACTCTCACTATTTGCTGATGATATGATAATTTACATAAGTGGCCTCAAAAATTCTACCAAGAAACTTCTACAACTCATAAACACTTTCAGTAATGTAGCAGGACACAAGATTAACTCAAAAAAAAATCAGTAGTCCTCCTTTATACATATGATAATGGGCTGAGAAAGAAATCAGAGAAAAAAAAATCACCCTTCACAATAGCCACAAATAATATAAAATATCATGGAGTAACTGTAACCAAACAAGTGGAAGACCTGTATGACAAGAACTTTAAATTTTTGAAGAAAGAAATTGAAGAAGACACCAAAAAATGGAAATATCTCTCATGCACTTGGGTAGGTAAATTAACACAGTAAAAATGGCAATCTTCCCAAAAGTGATCTACAGATTCAATACAATGCCCATCGAAATCCAGGAAAATTCTTAACAGACCTCAATAGAAGGACACTCAACTCCATATGGAAAAGAAAAAGCCCAGGATAGCCAAAACAATCCTGTACAATAAAAGAACTTCTGGCAGCATCAGAATCCCTGACCTCAAATTCTATTACAGAGCTACAGTATTGGAAACAGCCTGGTATTGGCATAAAAACAGACAGGAGAACCAATGGGACAGAATTGAAGACCCAGATACAATCCACATCTATGAAAACCTGATTTTTGACAAAGAAGCAAAAAATATCAAATGGAAAAAGAAAATAAATTTAACAAATGGTGCTGTCATAACCTGATATCAACATGTAGAAGAATGAAAATAGACCCATATCTATCACCATGCTCAAAGCTCAAGTACAAATGGATCAAAGACCTCAACAAAAGCCAAGCACAGTGAATCTTATAGAAAAGAAAGTGGGAAATATATTTGAATGCATTGGCATAGGAGACCACTTCCTAAATATAACCCCAGCAGCCCAGACACTGAGAGAAACAATTAATAAATGGGACCCCCTGAAACTGAAAAGCTTTTGTAAAGCAAAGAACTAGGTCAACAAGACAAAACGACAGTCTACAGATTGGGAAAAGATATTCACTAACCCCACATCAGACAGACATATGATCTCCAAAATATGCAAAGAAATCAAGAAATTGAACATCAAAAGAACAAATAATCCAATAAAAAAATGGAGTACAGACATAAACAAAGAACTCTCAATAGGGGAATCTAAAATGACTGAAAGACATTTAAGGAGATGCTCAGCATCCTTCCCCATCATCTCTGAGCATAAAATCAAAACAACTCTGAGATTCTGTCTTACACCTGTAAGAATGGCCAAGATTAAAAACACTGGTGACAACTTTTGCTGAAGAGGTTGTGGGATAAGGGGAACACTCCTAAATTACTGGTGGGAGTGCAAGCTGTTACAGTCCCTTTGGGTATCAGTGTGGTGATTTCTCAGAAAATTAGGAAACAACCTTCCTCAAGACCCAGCAATACTACTTTTTGGTATATACCCAAGGGATACTCAACTGTACCACAAAAACATGTGCTTAGCTATGTTCATTGCAGCATTGTTAGTCATAGCCAGATTCCGGAAACAGCCTAAATGCCCCCTTTCCAAAGAATGGATAAGGAAAATGTGACACATTTACACAACGAAGTACTATACAGCAAATAATAATAATAATAACAACAACAACAACATCTTGAAATTTGCAGACAAATGGATCGAGCTAGAAAACACAATATTAAGTGAGGCAACCCAGAGCCAGAAAGATAAATATCATATGTACTCACTCATAAGTGACTTTTATATGTAAAGCCTACAATTCACAATCCCAGAGAACCTAGACAACAATGAAGACCCTAAGAGAGACATACATGGATCTAATCTACATAGGAAGTTGAAAAAGACAAGACCTCCTGATTAAATTGGGAGCATGAGGACCATGGGAGAGGGTTGATGGAAAGGAGAGAGGAAGGGAGGGGAGTAGAGAAAAATATATAGCTCAATAAAATCAATAAAAAAATAGGTTTGTATTGTTTTACTTAAAATCTGTACTGGGCATTGTAAGATCTCAGGAATCAAGAGAACTGGACAGATTCTTCCCCTTTTCACATTTCTTAAGTCCATTCATGCAATGGGTCAATTTTTTTTGCAAATAACTAGACATATTAGAAGAAAGAATATCCAACCTGTAATATTTTGAAGGGACAGGAAGCTCAGCTTTAATCTCAAAGGAAAATACAACTCAGAGCAATTTTATTTTTTATATTTTAAAATTTAACTCATTTTTATGTTTTTTACTGTTTTTATTTAAGACAAGTCTTTACTATCTAGCTCTAACTATCCTGGCACTCAGTATGTAGCTCAGTCTAGGCTCCTCACACAGAAATTTGCCAGTTCTGCTTCTGTTCTGGGATTAAAGGCATGCAAAATATACTCAGCATATCTCTCTGCTTATCTTAATATTCAATATTTCCAGTACCATGTGGTCAGTATACAATTATATTATATACACACAAGTAATATATAAAGTCTGAGCATACTGTATCTATATAATTTGAAACACACATACACACTCACATACATGTACACACAAAGCAGAATTAAAGACAAAATTTCCAGAGGTGATAAACTTGAAAGAGAAAAATGGGCTAGGTATGCAGGAGAATTTAGAGGGAGGAAATAGAAGAGGGAGATTATATGCTTATATTTTAATTTAAAAATTATTACAGAATTGTGACCAAAGACACTATCCACTAGTGAAAGCAAGAACTAAGCAGGAGAGTAGTATTTTCCATGGGGACTTTTGTGTAAGAGCATTCTTATTTCTGACAGATGGAAGGAATGCAAATGATGAGATAGGGATCAGGACTATCCAACAAAATGTTAGTAATAGACACTATGTTTAGGCTTGGCAATGAGAATAACAGGAAGTCACTGAAGAACTTTCAGTAAAACAATGGCAAATTACAGCACATTTTAAAAGCCACCCTGGTGTGGGATTTCCCTCTGTATGCTGTGATTACCGTTGATTAATAAAGAAACTCCTTTGGACATATAGCAGGACAGAACTTAGGTAGGCAGGGAAAATTAAACTGAATGCTTGGAAGAAGGAGGCGGAGCCAAAAAAGGAGGCAGAGTCAAAAAGAAGCCATTTAGCCCCTGTCACAGACAAACATGGGACAGAACTTGCCCAGTAAGCTGCAGCCACATGGTGATAGACAGATTAATAGTGATGGATTAGTTTAACATATGAGTTAGTCAGAAATATGCTCAAGCTATTGACCAAACAATATTGCAAATAATAGGGTTTCTGTGTAATTATTTCAGGTCTGAGCAGCTGGGAACCAACAGGCAACCTCATACAACCAATTGGCACTCCAAAGTGTGCTACCTAAATCCGCATAAAACCTGAGAAAGCTTGAAAAGTAATTTTAGAGACAAAAGAACAGAATTAAGCATGGCTTCTTGTTAGGCAGCATTTTGCTGGTGGTGTGTCACAGTCCCTTTAAGAGAGGACTTCCTGATTCAGTGATAGCAGAAAAATAGCCATGCCATTTTTAAATGGTAGCTTCCTGGTCTGTACTTCCAGTACAAATTCTGACAAGGTTTGGTCATGGAGCATTTAAATGGGTTTTGTGAGCAGAGTGATACAATTTGCTTAATGACAACATAGACCAGCTGTGTGTCTAAAAATAGGGCAATGTACATGACTCTCAGAGGCAGTGCACATGCTGGACTGGAAAGCAGGCAGTGCTTATTCCCCTTGCAATGCTGCAGCTTAGGTTCTTAGAGAAGTGCTTAGCATTTGTTCTACCTTTCCTCGTTGTAGTGAAGGTCTTTGTTGTAACTTATTCTTTTTAAATTTTTATTTATTTATTAAAAATTTCCACCTCCTCCCATTTCTCTTTCACTCCCCCTACTCCCTCTCCCCCTCTCTCTCCAGTGCTAAGAGAAGTCAAGGTGCCCTGCCCTGTGGGAAGTCCAAGGCCCTCCCCACTCCATCCAGGTCTAGGAAAGTGAGCATCCAAACAGACTAGGCTCCCACAAAGCCAGTGCATGCAGTAGAATCAAAACCCAGTGCCATTATCATTGACTTCTCAGTCAGCCCTCATTGTCAGGCACATTCAGAGAGTCCAGTTTGATCACATGCTCCATCAGTCCCAGTCAAGCTGGCTTTGGTGAGCTCCCATTAGATCAGTCACACCGTCTCCAAGGGTGGACACACTCCTCGCGGTCCTGACTTCCTTACTAATGTTCTCCCTCCTCCTGTTCTTCATCTGGACCTTGGGAGCTCAGTCCAGTGCTCCAATGTGGATCTCTGTCTCTATCTCCATCCATCACCAGATGAAGGTTCTTTTGTGATATGCAAGATATTCATCAGTGTGGCTATGGAATTAGGCCAGTTTTATGCACAAAACTCAAGTCCAAATGGTTTAAAGACCTCAATATAAATCTGACCACACTGAATCTGATAGAAGAGAAAGTGGGAAGTAGTCTGCAACTCATGGGCACAGGAGACCACTTCCTACGTATAACCCAAGTAGCACAGACAATAAAGCAACGATGAATAAATGGGGCCTCCTGAAACTAAAAAGCTTCTGTAATGCAAAGGACACTGTCATTAAGACAAAAAGGCAACCTACTGAATAGGAGAAGATCTTCACCAACCCCGCATCAAACAAAGGTCTGAACTCCAAAATATATAAAGAACTCAAGAAACTAGACATTAAAACTCTAATTAACCCAATTTAAAAATGGGGTACTGAACTGAACAGAGACTTCTCAACAGAAGAAGTTCAAATGGCCAAAAGACACTTAAGGTCATGTTTAACCTCCTTAGCAATCAGGGACATGCAAATCAAAACAACTGTGAGATACCATCATCGTATATCTGTCAGAATGGCTAAAATCAAAAACACCAATGATCGCCTATGCTGGAGAAGATGTGGAGTAAGGGGAACACTCATCCATTGATGGTGGGATTGCAAACTTGTGCAACCACTTTGGAAATCAGTGTGGCAGTTTCTCAGGAAACTGGGAGTCAACCTACCTCAGGAGCCAGCCATTCCACTCTTGGGAATATACCCAAGAGATGCCCAATCATGTAACTTATTCTTTCATTCCTTCACACTAAATGTCATATGGGACATGAAATGAATACTTTCCTGGCCTTATTCCAAAACCAATATTTACTCATCATAAAACTTCAGTGACATTTCTAATGCTTATGTGTACACAAAGGCAGACATTCCGTTTACATTCCATTCTAGTTCCTACGAGACTCTACCTGTCCCAGATGGAAAATGATGTAAAGAAATATATAATGCTAAGATTAGAAGTGATGACATCCTTACTTTGTTCTTGAAAAGAAAGCATCATTGGGTTGACATAGGAAATGAGTTCAAGGCTACGGCTCCTACTCTGTGCCCTGCCTGATGGTGTCTCCATACATATAGGCGCAGGTGACACATACTAGAAGCTGAAAATGCTTCTTTCAGAAATTAAATGACAGCTTTTGAGGAAACCAAAATTTATTTTCTTTCTATTGAATGTGGAATCCAGGATCAGGGAAACTAAGTTGTACATTACATATGTCACAACAGACAAAAACTTTGGAAAAAGAGGTTCTTGGTCAAAAGGGTCCATAGAATCCCTAAACAATCAAGGCTATTTCCAGGCTTTTGCTGCCCACAACTGGCTGCAAGGCTGCATTGCTTAACACCTCACTGACAATACTAACTGAACTTGGAGATGTAAAGGAGCTTCATCCCTATGTCCCAGCATCTTTACTACAGGAAGGTACTCTGCATGCTGTCAAAGGAGAAACATACACACCAACCCAGCCACAAACCCTTTATCTACAATGGCAGACTGCTTGAAATATATGCTAGGACACTGGTAGCACAAATGTTGGGGCAGTAACCAATGCCACAAGATAAAGCCTGTGCTTGACACTGCTTAGTTAACCAAGAACCTGAGACTAAATAGCCCAGGGGCCTAGGGTAAAACCAAATAATTTAGGTCTGAAAAGGGGGAAATGTAGTGATAAAATGACTTCTAATGACACTGTACTATACTCATAAATCAGAGTCTTGTTGTGCCATCTTCAGAGAAGCTTCCTCTTGCAACAGATGGGAACAAATACAGAGACCCACAGCCAGATACTACAGAGAGTGAGAGACCTTGGAACACACAACCCTGAATGGGATGTCTTCATCAAATCTCTCCCCCACAGGGCTCAGGATACCCTACAGAATAGGATGTGAAAAGAGCATTAGAGCCAGAGGGGATGGAAGAAACCAAGAAAACATCTAAATCCACATGAGCAAAGGTCATAAGAACTCAAGCAGCAAACACAGGGTCTGCAGGGGTCTGCACCAGGTTCTCTGTGTGCTTTATGTTCATGAGTGGGCCCCTGGTTCTTGTGCCGTCTTTTAGGTTCTTTCCTTCTGTTTATTTGTCTTTTCTAACTTTGATGTGATAGGTCTTGTTTTATCATATACATATACAATGAGTGAATGAACGGAAACCTAAGCTGGTGTAAAAGTTA
>NW_004949164.1:2183664-2198288 GCF_000317375.1 Microtus ochrogaster | reverse complement strand
AGCCACCTCATTTAAATGCCTTGTGGGTGGCAGCTTGTCTGTGATTCCAGCCTCAGAAGTCAGGGACAGGCAGCCCCTAGAGAAACTGGGTGGTGAGTTTAGTATTTTGATGAGCTCTGTGTTTGACTGAAAGATCCCAACTCAGCAAAGAGGACAATGGAGGATGATGCCTGATGCCAACCTCAGTCTCCTGCATGCAGGGGAGCACAAATGTGCTGTGCACCTCCTCATACACGAGTGCCTATGGACTCGAAAACATGCATGCACCCATAGCAAATGGAAAATGTAAAAAAAAAAAAAAAACCTCACAAGACTACTGCTTCCTTAAGGAAATTGGAAAGCAAAGTGTGAAAACAGGAGGTGGTCTTTATGGCGTGTATAAAGCAGAGAGAGAAAGACTCTCCCGTTCTCTCCACCTTCTCTACAGCAATGTTGCAATTTTATAACAAAGACCGAAGAGCAGGGAAGGCACATGTGCCAACAGAAAGGGTACCACACTCACAGAGACACAAACATAAAATAAATCCTAATACTAGAAGAACAACGTATTTAATAATGTGTAACAGAATAAAATACACATCACTTACTTTAATGTTTTGTGTATACAGCGCAACCAAGCAAAATATAAAAATGTATACATTATTGTGAAGTAGAACCATGATGCAACCAATATGTTACAGGTGTTTAGTCAGATAGTACAGAGCATTCTTTTAAATATGGCATAAAACTGGTGATTAGTGAGTCTACACTTTCATGTTCAATGATTATATCAATTACTATTTTTAAGAATGGGTATATCAGATTGTTAGAACCATGTCGATATCTTATTGTGTGGATCTATGACAAGAAATCAAACAGTGAATCCTTCCCTTAAATAGATATAGAATGAGATCCTTTTGCAGCTCTTTGATGACAAACAGCTGGATAGTGTGGAGAGCAACCAGGGCAGCTGCTAACAAGCCTCAGTCGGTTTCACACTGTTTCATATTAATCTTGCAAATAGAGAAATCTACATTTCTAAATAAACATAGAAACGACAGATGGATAAAATGAAACTTTACTGTGTATTCCTTATCCAGTTTATCCCATATGAAAAATCTTAATTCCTGCAGAGAAGCTTCATGAATATAAAACCAAAGAAACATTTCAGTGCATCTAAGTTCTGTGACTGGTGCATTGGGATTCCAGGAAGTGGATGGAGTTCACAGCATTTTTCGCAATTCTGTAAAATATTTTCTACAGATGGAAGCATTCAGACACTTTGAAGAATCTCAAAACTGCATCATAGCTAAACTAACATTCAGCAAGTGCAGCAACAGGTACAAGATATGGATTTCTCTGGGTAACATGATTAAATCACTATGAAAATGATAAAATAAGTCAAAGTGGGATTCCCCTCTGTATGTTGTGAATATGGTTTATTACTATTGGTTAATAACAATCTGTTTTGTCCTATGGCAGAGCACAATAGAGCAAGGTGGAAAATCTATACTTAAAGAAGGGAAAAAGAAGGCAGAGTCAGGCCATTGCCATGTAGCTGCTGAGGAGAAAGACACCGAAACTGTACTAGAAGGCGATACCTTTGGGTGACTAATAGAAATTAGTTAACTTAAGATATAAGAGCTAACTAAAAATCAATCTGAGCCATCAGGGAAAAGGTGTTGCAATTAATATACTTTCTCTGTGATTATTTATTCTGGCCAGGCAGGAAAACAATGTTCAGTCTCCTTTTACATAAATTCATCTGTGTGTTCCCCATCATGGCGATAGTAAAATTAGTTTTACAAAATATAATTAAGACCATTTACTCTGTGCTGCAGATATGACTCAGTAGTTGAGAGCACTAGCTTGTCTTCCAGAGGACCCATCAATTCCTAGCAACCTCTCTAACTCCAGTCAGTCACGGGCTTTTGATTATCTCTTCTACTCTTTACAGGCACCAAGCATGTATGTGTTACAAGGACATAATGCAGGTAAATTATCCATACACAGTACAAATATAAGAATTTTTTTTAAATCCCTTCAAAAGAGAGGAAAAGTGGAGATTAAGGATTCACATATGACTGTAGTTTACAGAGATTTCTCTCTCAGCTCAAGGCAGGGACTTACTAGGAAGATTGTTTATGAATAAACACATGCTTGAAATGCTTTGTGAGATGTTTGTCTTACTTAAAATATTATAAGACTGGGATATTGTAAAATTCATTGAACAGATAACAGAGAAATAAATTTTCTCAATTTCTCCCACTGAGCATGCCACCACTCAGGGAGAAGTCTATCCCTGTGAATCAACACAACAGGACTAAAAGTTGCATAACCAAGGATTATGAAATCTTGACAATTTAACATCAAGGATTTGTCCGCTAAAGAGAGACTCAAAAGTAGAGAAAAGGCACAGTCAGCCCAATAGAAGAAGACAAAACAGAGCATCAGAAGAAGGACACTCTGAGCAGCTCTCAGCTCAGGGGGAGTTCTGTAGAAAAGCTTGGAGTTCTGGAGGTGGAGGACATGCTGGTGGTGCTTGTGGAGAAGAAGTACCATGTAGCCACTGGCCCCTCCCATGGCTCCCTGAAACACAGCATCTCTCAGGACCATGAGAGGGAGAGCAATCCATTTTGTTTTCTGACTTTCTTGCATAAAATAACAATAGTTGTCACCATTCTTAAACTGTGATATATTCAGACTTGCACTTGTGACGGAATGAATTAGGTTCTTACCTATTAAAGCATTGAGTATCCAAAAGAATGAAAAGAATGGAAGGATGTGCCATACAGACTGTGGTTTGAGCTTCCTCCACCCAGATGCTCTGGGACTGATGATGATGGCCTGGACCACAGTGAGGAGACCGCTGGTGCAGATGGAGACCCCACGGGCCACCCTCTGCAGATAAATGAGTATCTTACATCCTATGTCATCTAGGAAGTTTCTCAAACCAAAATCTTCCATTGTCTTTTGCAATCCTTTTGCAAGAAGGATTATGATGTTTGTAAAAGCCAAGTGGATGAGAATAAGGTGGATGGGTTTCTTCTCAGGGCCTACCCACCAAGTGATCATATAATTCACAGAAACAGAAATGTTTCCCAGAGTGCCAAACACAGTCATGAAGAGGAAAACTATTTGCTTAATAAATTTTAAAAGCATTTCTTCCTTTCTGGGTAGAAAATCTTGTATTCAGGATACAAAGAGTTTTTCAGGAAGGCATCAGTAATTCTAGACATTTATCTGAAAAACATTTTGTATAATAACATTTTCTGGTATACGAGAGTCAGTGATGGACACATGTGCTGCTGTAGACTGAGTCCCTGAACTCCTCCTCTTCCCTGTAGACTCTGAGTTATGTGTGTGCTCTGTCAGGGGAACTGGAATAAAACTCTAAAGTTTTAAAAGAGATATATTTGAGTTCTATACTAGCAAAATTGACTTGTTAAAATGTGTATTCGTGTGTGTCTTTCTGTCTGTCTGTCTGTCTGTCTGTGTACATGCATGGATTAACAAGTTAACTCTCAACACAACTGAATTGTACTGCAAGTTTCCCCAACCAAATTCTTCCTTTTTCTTTCTCTATTTCATCATATTTCTCCACTGAATTTCCAAACACACAGGTTCCTTTCTTATTTGTATCTTAATTACTGTAACAATGTCTAGATTTGCATTTGGCATCAAAGATTTATAACTTCATTTTCTACATCCTAATATTTTTAAAGTTTGTATGTTCACCATTCTATGATTTCAATCAATACAAATATTCACTAGTCTTTTTTAAAATGTAGTTCCCAATGTCAAGTTCAATTGTACAACTTCTTTAGATAGAGTGCTACAGTTAAAACTGAATTAATAAAATATAACCTGAAAATTTTCATGTAACTGCCAGGCTGCAGATGGGGGTGATGTCTAGTAGAACCTTGTGTTGCTTTCTAGAGCAGAGGATACCAGAGAACTGTGATCCTAGTGGATGACTTAGGGCATCTGTACCCCAGTGAGTTACCTCAGGACACATAAGGGAACATGGAACAGCTCTGAATGAGGGGATCCTAATGACATAAACCTAAATGGGATTAATGAGGGAGTATTTACTGCCATGAGATGAGTGCAGGTTTTGAGTCATGAGTCCTCAATGTCAACTTTATGTAGCACAGTACATGGGGGCAACTGGTGTGAGCAGGGGCTCCACTATCTAATTGTTCATGGTGCCATTTGCTTCTGTGGGGCCTTTTGAACAGCAATTATGTCAGTTGGTATTACAGCCTGCTTTTCCTGAAACCTGTTTGTCAGACAGGCAGCTTTTTTTTAAGTTTTAAAACAAGTTTATTGAAGAATATTCTTGTTAAGGCATCCACTTTTGATTTGTCATTTAAAAAAGTTCCATTTATGCTGTGTACTAAAGGTCATGTAAGAGAACAGAGCCACACGCTTCTCTCTGTGGAACCCTTGGGTAGTATAGCACAGTGTTGTCATTTCTGCACCGTGAGAATAAATTTAAAAAAGTCTCTTCTATGTTTCTCTTCAAAAAGCGATGAAAATAACAGAAGGTGGCATAAAAAAGCCACATTTCTTACTCATTCCGTAGTATTGGAGCCAGTATTTTTACCATCGCAGGCTACAATTTTCACTTTATCCACTTTAATAAGTTCTGTCACCTCTCTGAATTCAACATCATTCAATACAAAAGTCCAAACATTATCGCAGAATCTGTATGTATTTAGAGAGCCCCTGAAATTGACTCTGTTCCTGACTCTCTGAGCCAATGCTGAATTTATCAAACTGAAGTAGAACTTGAAGGGCAAGCTGGAGGGTGATCTGTTGAGACTGTATGAGCTCACCAAGGCTCTCTTGAAGACTGTTTCCCAGAGTTGTATTTCTGTATAACTGATATGCCATGGCTTAAAATGAAGCAATTACTTTTTCTTCAGGCTTGCATTGATGTCCTGACCGACGACGAGAGTCAAATGAAACATTTAGTCCGTTGAAGGTAAACACCTGTCGGCAGACGGGTGTGGAGAAGAGGCGAAAAGGGGCCAGAGAGATGCAAACTTTGTAACGGGCCAGCAGAGAGGCAGGTAGCGCTCCCATTCGACATCTAAGCATTAGATAGAAAACAGAAAAAAAAAAAAAAGAAAGAAAGAAAGAAAAAGAAAACAGCTAGGAGCGACTTCAACGTCTGCTGAAGCTAGTCGCCGCGGCCATCTGCAATCCTTTAAGGTGGCGACAGCTGCAGAACCGCGGAGCTCCCTCCTCCCGGGGGAGATGAAGCGGAAGCGCTCGGGTCGGGTCTCTGAGCCAGAGGCGCATCCACCGAGCAAGGCCTGAGGAGAGCGGGAAGGCGGCTGCTCCCGCACGGCCTCATCTGCCTGGGGGCGGCTTCCGGCGGCCACAGCGCTCGCTACCGCCCGCCCTAGCACGACTCCCCCGCTCCCGGCCCCGCCATAGCCTACCTGAGGGAAGGCGCTTCCGCCGCGGCGGCAGCAGAGCCTGACAGGGCGCCTGCCAGACAGGCCGCTTTTTTATACACCAGTCTGAGCTGATTCCAGAACTTGAATCTGGGTAGGACGTTATTCCTCAAGTTCTGGAGATGCATTTTCGTTTCTCAGCGATTTGTGGTTAGCTTTGTGCACATTTTCTAGGATAAGAGGAATCTGAATATTACAGTGGCTGCATGGGTTTTGTGTTCTGAGTACTTGCAATGCCTCTGTTCACTGCCCTCATTCCTGTTAAACTCACAAGATTGTTTTAAATATCTATGT
Source organism: Microtus ochrogaster (assembly GCF_000317375.1). Classification (NCBI taxonomy): domain Eukaryota; kingdom Metazoa; phylum Chordata; class Mammalia; order Rodentia; family Cricetidae; genus Microtus; species Microtus ochrogaster. Next base: position 2,192,547 of record NW_004949164.1, on the reverse strand, counting down.
CCCGATGAATGACATGGCTTGAAATGACAGTTATTACTGTCAATTGTTCCTATAGAAAAGAGTTAATTATTGCCTGTGTAAGTGAGTCCTGGAAACCCTGATACCTAGAAATAGCTGTACAAATGAAATATGATTCTGATATTAATAGGAAACACGTATTGGCCCAAAAAATGTGGACCCATTTTTACCTTGTCTGATGGGCAGAGAGTTGGAGGTTGTTTAAATGATTGACAAATTTTTCTGTATGTCTCTACTTAGGAAGTGGTTGTTTGTTTTGTTTTTTATATTAAAATAGTTTATTTAAGTAGGTCTGTGCCATCCTGACAGGTAGTCAGATTATGCAGATGTATAGAGCATGTCAGCCCTGATGACATCACACATACCAATGCCTTCGTAAAGAAAAGCAAAAAGAGGTTCCTAAGACCATAATCCTGCCCTCTTCACACCACCATGATGGAGGCCCAGAAAAGGGTACCTAAACCAATGACCACTTACTGCAGTCTAACAAGAAATAAAAAGATCATGGTGATAACTGGTGATTTCTAGCCTCCTGATGGACTTGCTGCGCAGATTTTCAGACCTAATGAGTCCTGTTTACCTTGGATTCATACCAAAAAATACAGACTGAACATTTGACTGTTTTGCTCTTTGTGACACAGAACTCATTTTGACAGTATGGTATTCAATCTACTGTTAAAATATTAGACCTAAAATCTGAGACCTCAATTTTCCCCTCAGGGAAAAAGAACTCGTTCCAAGGAATGATTAATGCCCCCCTTCAAACATGAGGACGGTGGCCTAAGGGTTTGCTGCTGCTCAGAGACTGAGACAGTTACTTAAAAGAGCAATGTGGTTGGACTTAACACATCAAAAACACCTTTTTTCTTTTAATTAAAATGGTTTATAAAAAATTGTACTGTGACAAATTATGTGTTTATCATTAATTTCCACTCTAAAATTATAGTATTGACCTGGTAATATTTGTAACTGCTTTAGTTTACTATAAAAGGTTTTAAAAATGTTTGATGTTTCCTATGAGAGCTTAAATTTGACAATTTAATAAAAAAGTTAGATTTTAATATGACAAAAAAAATGTTAAAAAAAAAACACTCTAGACCAATTAAAAAAGACATTCCCAACCCTGGTGATCCTCCTCTCCTCTAATTCAAAGACTCTAGTAGCATGTTTATTCACAAAACATTATCTAATTGCAGATAAACTCTCTTAACAAAAATTTGCCTCAGAGACAGAGATCCCAAAGGAACTTTTCCTTTAATCTTTGTTTACAGAGGTCAACAATCAGTGATGGGTTTGATCCTTTTTCCTCCCAGGCCCCTAAGACATAGACATGTATAATGAAAATACACGTACCAAATACAGCTAAGCCTGGGATATGAGAACGTGTTCAGCGAAGGCAGATATCATCATCTATTCTGCTGTAAAATTACAGGCTTTATTAAAATTAATAGAAAAGAAAGGAATTGCAGAAGCCCAAAAATGTGGGCCCATTTCCACCTTGTCTTGCAGTCAGAGAGTTGGAAGATGCTCAAATGATCAACAAGCTTAGCTGCACATCTCAACTCGGGATCTGATTGCTTGGTTCCTTTAACATTGAAAGAGCTAATTCAAGTAGGGTCCATGTCACCTTGACAGGTGTTCAAGAAATGCAAATCGACTTCTGCTTCTTCTTTTGTAACTATGAGGTACCTGGGGAGTGGTTGCCTTTAGCATCCATGGTTTAGAACAGCTTACTGCTTAAACAACAAAATGCTAGTGGTTTGAAATCTCAGAGTGATAAATCAACTAACTTTTTGAGTTGTCCTACATATCATGTTAATAAAGTCTTTTGTTGACTTCTCTCTCCCCACCCTCCATCCCCTCCCCTGTTTACTTGGGCATAAAAGCTGTGGAAAAATAAATGCAGGCAATTTTCAGTACTCACAGGAATGCACTCCCAATACATTCTATGGTTTTTGTTCTGATATTTTCATGAGTCTCTGTATTCCTTAGTTACATTTCTAAATTCTCACATCCCTACCCTGGCAAGAGGCATTTTTGTCAGGGCTGGTCCTTGGCAGCACATCAGCATTCACTGACATATTTAGATTTTAAAAATTAAGTGTTTTTTCAGTGATCGGAATCTGTCAAAATCCCTATGGTCAATACATTCAAGTACTGATGGAAGATATAAACACTTTTCTGTTTGTTTAATCCTTGCTTTTGGGGAGATTACTACTTTTCTAGTCCTCTCTTTCCTTTTCCAAGCTTTAAGTCATATTTGAGACAAGTCTCTGATCTTCTAATAACTGATTCCTTTCTACTGAAGTCACTGTCAGTGGAGGAAGAGGTGTCTCATCTTCCACATTATTTGGGAAATGCTAAAGGAAATTAATTTAAAAGAAGGGATGGACTTGTGTTTAGATTGATAGGTGATGCCAGGATTAGGCTAACCGCTAAGAGCCCGAAGTAAGTTACATTCATCCATCCTGGTATTCTCTAAAAGAAACAAGCAAGCAGGCAAACAAACCAAACTAAAAAGATCATTGTTCTTTGCTGCCCAGCATGGGATAAACAAAAGATGAGCTGTTTCACGATATACCGATTCACAGCCTGGATCCTAAATAGCAGAGTTCTCAAGATGGTATTGATAACTGTATTGTATGGTATTGATACTATAACTGAGTGTTATATTATTCACCCTTCAAGGAATACAATGACTGAATTTAAGACAAGTTTCAAAATAGTATGTGATAAAATCGAGAGCCTTTAAGGATGGATACAGGCAGCAAAACATCAAACTGGGAGTTAGAACGCCATAGTAAAACTGCCAATTTTAGAAACTTGAAAATGCATAAAAGAGAAAAGTATTAAATGTTACACACACTAGTGACACTGTTGACTGCACAGTGCTGGCAAAATGACACCTGAAATAGAGATGTTTTTGTCCTTCATCTATCTAGTTATTTTTGAGAGAGAATCATCCTCTGTAAAGCAGACTAGCACTAAACACTTCCCTTGCCTCAGTCTTTCTAATGCTGACATTACAGGAATGAATCATGATTTTCTTCAGGGTTTACAGACATCTGAAAATCTTATGTATCTTATTGATCCATTCAGAAAGGTAACTTAGGCAAAGACCCAGTCAGAGCTCTGTCATGATACTCCAGCCTGAGGATGGAGAGCAATGCCTCAGCATTTCTGTTCCATCTCTGTATCTATAGGAACTAGTCTCCTTTGATCTTTCTGGTGCCAGGGACAGAAGGAAAGTGGAGGTCCTGAGGTTTACTGCTGCCTGGATTAGTCTGAGAGACTCTTCTGCTTTAATGAAACTCTCCATGGCACAGCAGAGGGGATGGAAGATCTTACCTCCATGTACTCACCTGGACCTCTGTCATGCAGACAGGATCTGGAGCAGCTCTGGGAAGGTGACGCTTGTCAGGTCATATTTGTACTGTCAGGATTTGTGAGCCTCTAGGCTTGCATCAGGTATTGCAGACTTCAAGTTTCATGTGGTCACAGTGTCAGGGGAAGGAAGGCCTCTGCAGAGCCCTGGTCCCTGAAGTACAGCTTCCCTCTCTCCACGATTACTAGATCTATCTTATTCAGCAGTTATTTCAAGCTTAATTATGGTTTAATTATTTTGACAAGAAAAACAAGAGAGGAGAAAATGAACAACTAACTTAAGTTTCTGTGTATGGAGTGCCCTGCATCTTCTGACTGGTTTTCATCTTCTCAAAGGGCCAAACTGTGACCTGGGTGGGTCTGGAAGGCAGAGAAAACAAATAGGAAGAGAAATCTAGGCTTCTAAAGAAGAAGAGTCAGGAGTGAGAGAAAGAGTAGATGAGGAGACCAGGGGCCAACCACGCAACCACACAACCAGTCACAGAGTAGGAAGGAAAGAAATATATCTAGAATAAAGAAAAGTAAAAAGTCCAGAAGCAAAACATAGTTTAAAAAATGGCATAATTTAAATTAGAAAAGCTGGCTAGAAACAAGCCAAGCTAAGGCTAGACATTCATAAGTAAGAATAGGACTCTGTGTTTATATGGGAGCTAGGTGGCCGGCCTGCAAAGAGACAAAGAGTCAAAATAACAAAAACAAAAAAATAGCCCTACATTTTCTCAATTGAGTTTCCTCTTCCCGTATTACTCTACCATGTACCTGCTTGACTGGTGACTAATGAACCCACTGGCATTCCGTGTGTGATTTGCAGACAGCTGTTTCATGAAAGGAGAGTTTCTTCTCACCTAGCAAATACTTCGAGCCTCTGTCTCCCTGGAAAGAGGACCTTGTTAGTTTCTTGAGCTTCCCCTAGATTGGGAGTTTATTTCCTCCATCCAGAGGGAATAATCCAATCTTAAGGAAACAGCTATGCAGCAATGCCCCATGATGCAATCTGTTGGTGTGGGATACTACCACATCAGGAGTGATAGCTGGATTGTGAGATTGAGCCTCACCTCGATTATCAAACCCACATAGCACCATTCGGTGGAGAATTTATCTCTTGCACTTTCCTGTGTCTTTTGTGACCATCATTCATGGTTTAATGCACATACATTTTATTATTTATTTATTTATTTTCACAAGGTTCCTTAGCACTTTTGGAAATAGCACCAAGTTATGACCAGAGGAGGCCACTGTCCTGCAGAGAGTTTGTTACTCTCACTGGCCACCTCCACTGGGCCCTGTAAGCTGGACCCAGATGAGAGACATCTCCTGACTCCTCTTCCTCATTTTTCCTCTTATGCACATTGTTCCTGGGGGAGCCAGAGCACATAACATACGGGCATATATTGCAGATTCAATGAGCTGGGCCACAAACTCTTTATGTAAAACAGCAGCAGGTGTTTAATAATCATTTTCTAAAAATATACAGTGTGTGTGTGCTTTCCACTCAATTCTCTCTGAGAATGCACTTTGTTATATTGTGGATCTAGGTTAGGGAACAGAAGAAAAAATAACAAAGAAGGTAAGGAAGTGTCTGTTTAAAAGACTGAGAAATACCAGAAATAAAAGTTTAAAGATTCCCACTGATGTGCAGGGAAAATGCTCAGATACCATGCAGAGAGTAAGTGCACCCATACACCCTGGTCCAAAGGTCACGTGGGGTCACGTGTCCTCTCCCTCCTGTGCTGGGTGAAAGGAGCAGTGCCCAGCACCGTGGATCCAGTGCAGTGCTGCAGAGGACTCTTCATCTCTCAGGACCATGAGAGGGAGAACAATCCACTTTATTTTCTGATTTTCAAGCAATAAGTAACAATAGTTCTCATCATTCTTAAACTGTGATATATTCAGGCTTGTACTTGTGATGGAATGGATTAGGTTCATAGCTAATAAAGCATTGAGTATCCAAAAGAATGAAAAGAATGGAAGGATGTGCCATGCAGACTGTGGTCTGAGCCTCCTCCACCCAGATGCTCTGGGACTGATGATGATGGCCTGGACCACAGTGAGGAGACCGCTGGTGCAGATGGAGACCCCACGGGCCACCCTGGACAGGTAAATGAGTATCTTACATCCTATGTCATCTAGGAAGTTTCTCAAACCAAAATCTTCCATTGTCTTTGGCAATCCTTTTGCAAGAAGGATTATGATGTTTGTAAAAGTCAAGTGGATGAGCATAAGGTGGATGGGTTTCTTCTCAGGCCCTCCCCACCAACTGGTCATATAATTCACAGAAACAGAAATGTTTCCCAGCATCCCAACCACAGTCATGAAGAAAAAAATTATTTCTTTAATAAATTTCAAGAGCATTTCTTTCTTCCTAGATAGAAAAAAGCGTTTTTCAAGAAAACGTTAGTAATGCTAGACATTTATCTAAAAAAAACATTTTGCATAATAGCATTTTCTGATATACGAGAGTCAGTGATGGACACATGTGCTGCTGTAGACTGGGTCCCCGAACTCTTCCTCTTCCCTGTAGACTCTGAGTTATGTGTGTGCTCTGACAGGGAAGCTTGGTAAACAGAAAAAAAAAAAAAAACTTACAGTTTTAAAGTAGATATGTTTGAGCTCTGTAAAGGAAAATCAGCTTCCACAGGTGTGTATTTGGTGTTTGTCTGCTGTCTGTCTACGCATATAGATTATCCTAGTTCGTTCTCAGCACAACTGAATTGAACTGTAAATTTTTCTACTTTTTCCTCTATGTCATCTTCTTTCCAACTTACAAAGACACAGGCTCCTTTCTTATTTGCATCTTAGTTAGTGTAACATTTTCTAGATTTGCACATGACTTCAAAGCTTTATAACTTCTAATATTTTCTAATATTTATAACTTCTAATACATTCTAATATTTTTAAAGTTTTTATGTTGATTTTACTCCATGTAAATGTTTACTAGATAATTTTTAAAAGTAGTTCTCAATGTCAAGTCCAATTGAACAGCCTTTTTAGATAAAACCATACAGTTAAAGCTGAATCATAAAAAAAAAAACTTGAAAATTATCATATAACTCCTGGGCTGCAGCTAGGAATGGTATCTAACAGAACCTTGTGTTGCCTTCTCGAAGAGGAGAAAACAGAGAGCTCTGATCCTACAGGATGACCTCAGGGCATCTGTAACCCCAGTGACTTACCTCAGGACATGTAAGGGACCATGGGACAGCTCTGGACCAGCGGATCTTGATGAGGTAAACCTAAGAATTGCATTAATGGGGTGTTATATACTGCCAAAAGTTATAAGTCCTCAATGTCAACTGCACGTAGCACAGTAAGAGGGGGCATACTAGTGTGAGCAGAGGTTCCACTATCTAAGAGTTCATGGTGGTGTTTGCTTCTGTGGGGCCTTTTGAGCAGCTATTATGTCAGCTGGATTTGCAACCTGCTTTTCCTCCAACCTGTTTGTCAGGCAGAGGGTTTTTTTATACACCAGTCTGAGCTGATTCCAGAACTTGGACTCGGGGAGGATGTTATTCTTAAAGTTCTGGAGCTCCATTCTCATTTCTCAGGGATTTATGGTAAGCTTTGGGCAACTTTTCTAGGATATGAGGAATCAGAATATTCCAGTGACCACATGGGTTTGTGTGTTCTGAGTCCTTACAATGTCTCTGTTCACTGCCCTCCTTCCTGTTAAACTCACAGGATTGCTTTAAATGTTTATGTCTTCATCAACATAGCCTTGCCCTAGGTTTGTGTCCAGGTGGCCTCGTGACTCTCAAATGTCAGTTATTACTTTCAACGGCTGCTCTAACAGAGAGGCAATTATTGTCTATATCTCTGAGTCCTAGAAATCACAATACCATCTAAATATCTGTACAAATGAAAAATGCTCCAGATAGTAATAAAAATCACATCAGTATTCACTGACATAATTAGAATAAAAGCATTAAGTGTTTTGTTAGTGATTGGAATCTGTCAAAATCCCAAGAACTAATAGAAAATTTTAACAATTCTCTGGTTTTCTTTTTTCATCTTTGTTTCCATGGAGATTCCTACTTTTCTTGTCCTCTCTTCCTTTTTCCAAGATTTAAGTCATATTTAGACCAGGCTGCGATCTTCTAATAATTTATTACTTTCTACTGATGTCACGGTTACTGGAGGAAGAGATGTCTCATCTTCCACATTATTTGAGGAATGCTAAAGGAAATGAATTTAAAAGACAGGATGGACTTGTGTTTAGATGGATGGGTGATGCCAGGATGAGTCTAACCCCCAAGAGCCTTAGGTAGGTTGCATTCACCCATCCTGGTTTTCTCTAAAAGAAACAAGCAGGCAAACAGACAAAACTAAAAAGATCATTGTTCTTTGCTGCTTAGCATGGGATTAAGTTAAGATGAGCTGTTTCAGGGTGTACTCCTTCACAGCCTGAATCCTAAATAGTGCAGTTTTCAAGATGGTAACAATAACTGTTACAGTGAATGTTATATTCTCCACCAGCCAGGAGTACAATGACTGAACAAGTATTATAATAGTATGTGATAAAATCACATACTTTAAAGACAGATACAGAGCCTTTAAAGACAGATACAGACAGAAAACCTTCAAACTGGGAGTTAGAAGGCTATTGTAAAACTATGCCAATATTAGAAAAGTGAAAATGCATCAAAAGAGAAAAGTGTAAATGTTACACACACTAGTGACACTGTTGAAGTCACAGCGCTGGCAAATTTATACCTGAAATAAGGATTTTTTTTGTCTTTAATTTATCTAGTTATTTTTGAGAGAGAGTCTCCCTCTGTAAACCAGGTTAGCCCTGAACAATTCTGTTGCCAAATCTCTCTAGTACTGACATTAAAGGAGTGATCTTCTCCAGGGTTTGACAAACATCTGAAAATCTTATGTTTCTTAATGATCCATTTTGACAGGTAACCTCAGGCAAAGGCGCGGCCAGAGCTCCATCATGGTACTCCAGCCTGAGGATGGATAGCGATGCCTCAGCATTTCTGTCCCATTTCAGTATCTCCAGGAACTAGTCTCCTTTGATCTTTCTGGTGCCAGAACCAGCCTTTTCCGGGCCAGAAGGAAAGTAGGGGTTCTGGGGATCACAGAGACTTTCAACTGCTCGCTGGATTAGTCAGAGAGCCTTCTGCTCTAATGAAACTCTCCATGGCACAGCTGAGGGGATTAGAGATCTTACCTCCATGAACTCCCCTGGACCTCATGGTGCAGACAGGATCTGGGACAGCTCTGGGTAAGTAACACTTGCCAGGTTGTATTTGTGCTTCAGAATTTGTGGGCTCTTGGCTTCTGTCAGGTATTGCAGACTTTAGGTGTCATGTTGTCACAGTGTCAGGGGGAAGAGCCCCTGTCCCTGAAGTACAGCTTCCCTCTCTCTTCACAATTACTACATCTGTTTTGCTCAGAAGTTATTTCAAGTTTAATTAGGGTTTAATTACGAGAAGAAGGATATGAAGTGAGAAAATGAACAACTAAGTTTCTGTGTAC
>NW_004949164.1:2181252-2182574 GCF_000317375.1 Microtus ochrogaster | reverse complement strand
CTCCTGCCTAAGTTTCTATGCCTAGGGGTCCTCCTGTCTAAGTTTCTATGCCTAGGGGTCCTCCTCTCTCCACTGCCTGTTAACTTTTCTAAAATTTCAAAACGGCAAATCAGAGACATGCTTCTGGGATAGAATAAGTCACCTTCTCAAGTCCTTCCTTTTATGTGGGACGTAACAACACTGGACATCTGCTTCTGAGCACATTTCAATTACACCTGAGCAGGATGAAACATTGCTAAACCTCGGCAGGTTCCAGTTCAGAGTCTGCCTTATCAGTCCTTAAACAGTTGATGAAATCCAAAGCCTTTAAAAAGCTTCTGCCTTTAAAAGAGACTCCTGTCCTAGAACCACGGTATCCTTCTTCCATAGAAGACCGCCTGATACCCAAAGTGTGTAAACCATGTTTGTGTTGTGCTATCTTTATATCCAATTTTCTTTGAGGAAATCCAGGCACAGTTTGATTAAGTTGTCCAATGACATTTTCAAGGGTAATATAAATAAAAGGGTTTTTTAATTTATTTATTTATTTATGTATTAAAATTTCCACCTCCTTCCCTCCTCCCATTTCCCTCCCACTCCCCGCACTCCCCGTTTCCCTCCCTATCCAGTCCTAAGAGCAGTCAGGGTTCCCGTCCCTGTGGGACGTCCAAGGTCCTCCCCCCTCCATCCAGGTCTAGGAAGGTGAGCATCCAAACAGGCCAGGCTCCCCCAAAGCCAGTCCATATAGTAGAATCAAAACCCAATGCCATTGGCTTTTCAGTCAGCTCTCACTGTCAGCCGCATTCAGAGAGTCTGGTTTGATCACATGCTCCATTAGTCCCAGTCGAGCTGGCCTTGGTGAGCTCCCATTAGATCAGCCACACCGTCTCCGTGGGTGGGCGCACCCCTCACAGTCCTGACTTCCTTGCTCATGTTCTCCCTCCTTCTACTCCTCATTTGGACCTTGGGACCTCAGTCCAATGCTCCAATGTGGGTCTCTGTCTCTATCTCCATCCATCACCAGATGAAGGTTCTATGGTGATATGGAAGATGTGGCTATAGGATAAGGCCAGTTCAGGCACCCTCTCCTCTGCTGCCCAAGGAACAAGCTGGGGATATCTCCTTGGACACCTGGGAACTCCTTTAGAGTCAAGTCTCTTGCCAACCCTAAAATGGCTCCCTTAATTAAGATATCTACTTCATAAAAGGGGTTTTTTTTTTTAATTTCACAGTTGTCCCAAGGAGCTATTTACTCCCTGTTTCTTCTAAAAATATTTTCTTTAGAAATTATTTAGCTGTCTTAGTTAGGGTTTCTATTACTGCAATGAAACACCATGACCAAA
>NW_004949164.1:2155374-2180842 GCF_000317375.1 Microtus ochrogaster | reverse complement strand
TGAAATGAAGGGAAATAGATCTGAAAGCTAAGCAATGTTCTTGCTGGTTTACAACACAGGAATGATTTTCTTAACCTCTGAATCCTCTTTGACTCATACTCATTGAGGAAGATAGTGTCCTGTCTCCCAGGGCCTGAGGGAGTGGAAGTGTGTGTCTCGCCTGGGCATCTGACTTCTAGTGCAACTGTACCATCAAGACATTAGCTGTTTATTTATATATTCACTTTGATAAAGTCCATTTTGTTTATCACTTTATCTATCTCTTGCTATGTTCTCTTTATTTTAGACAAGGGATCCAAGACTCGCTTCAGAGTTTTATGATAAGAGCAATTACAAGGATTCTTAATTACTCTTGTATTGCTGGGAGGAAACACCATGGCTAAGGTAGCTTATAAAGGGAGCTATTTAACTGGGAACTTGCTTACAGTTTTGTGCGGTGAGTCCACGCCCATCTTGGCAGGGAATATGATGATGACATGCAGGCAAGCATAAAGCTGGGATCGTAGCTGAAATCATAATCAGCAAGTAGGGTGTAAAGAGAGAGGGAGACTGGGCCTGGGGTGGGCTTTTGAAACCTCAAATCCACTCCTACGAGACATGTCTTCCAACAAGGCCACATCTCCAAATCCTTCCTAAACAGCCCACCGACTGGGAACCAGACATTCAGATATATGAGTCTATGAGGGCCATCCTCATTCCAGTCAAGACATGTTTAAATGTAAGCTTAGGTTGAAAAAAATCTTTTTAATTTTACAGAAAATGAAGACTTGTTGGCTTATTCAGACGACCACACTTGCATTCTTGAGGATGGAGTCTGTCTTAGGGTTTTCTGTTGCTGTGGAGAAACACCATGACCATGGTAACGTTCTTTTGTTGTTGTTCTTTGTTTTGTTTGCTTTGTTTTTCCTTCATGTTTTCTCTATATAACAGTCCTGGCTGTCCTGGAACCTCCTTGGTAGACCAGACTGGCCTTGAACTCACTGAGATCCACCTGCCTCTGTCTTTCAAGTGCTAGTGATGGGGGAAGCTTTGTTAATCAGTCATCTTTAAGAAGTGGAACCTATAATGGGATAAAACCAGACTCGCTGAACATAGTGGACAATGAGGACTACTGAGAACTCAAGAACAATGGCAGTGGGTTTGCGATCCTACTGCACGTACTGGCTTTGTGGGAGCCTAGGCAGTCTGGATGCTCACCTTACTAGACCTGGATAGAGGTGGGCGGTCCTTGGGCTTCCCACAGGTCAGGGAACCCTGATTGCTCTTTGAGCTGATGAGGGAGGGAGACTTGATTGGGGGAGGGGGAGGGAAATGGGAGGCGGTGGCAGGGAGGAGGCAGAAATCCTTAATAAAGAAATAAATTTTAAAAAAATAAAAAAAATTATCAATGTGCAAAATATGAAAAAAAAGTGGAACCTAGACAGTACTCTGAGCAAAGGAGACCTCAAAATCCACCCCCAAAGGGACACATTTCCTCTAATAAGGTCATATTTACTCCGACAAGTCCAACCTTCTAGTAGTAATACCCCCTGTGAGATTATGGGGGGGGGGGGTCAATTACATTCAAACTAATACAGACTGCCACAAACTACCACCCATGACTCAGAAATGCTAGCTGATGTCCAGAACAGGTCTTGGTGATCCTAACCTTTGCTGACTTCCCAGTATAGCTGATAAATCTATTGGCTCATTGCAGCTGGTTTATGAACCTAGCCAGTCCTGCAACTAATTAATCAGCCAGTGGTCTCCATTTACTTTTCTCATTATTTGTAGAAAGGATATTCTATGAAGCCAGTTCTTTGAGCCATTTTCTCTGTTCCTTAATTGCCTTCAAATAAAGGTCATTTTTGTAGAAAAGAAATTTGCCAATATCTTTTTCTGAAAATGGAAATAATTGTGAAGTTTGTGTTAAAATAATGAATTCACAAGATATTTTGATTATGTTAGCTACTATTTGACAAGTAGTCCTGATTTCTTTTGATAGTTGGCCGGTAGCAAACATGAATTCTTTATATCTTAATTACTAATATTAATTTTCAGGTCATATATTACACATCACACAGTTATCATATCTTATAAAATTACACATGGATATATATTATATATATCATAATGTCTACAAAAGGGTTAATTATGTTGCAAGAGTCCGAAGAACTTAAAGAGACATTAATGAAGGGACTAGAGAGCTGGTGGAGATGAGAGTCCCTGCAGTGTTTAGATAAAAATAGTAAAGGGATTGAGGATTCAGGATTGTGATGGCTATTCTTAGTGGTCATCTTGACTTCATCTGGCATTAAGTAACCCCCAAAATGGAGGACACACCTCTGAGGGATATTTGCTCAATTTGAAGTAGGAGGATCTACTTCTAATACAGATCTTTGAGGTAGGAAGACTCTCATTTAATAGAGATCTTTTGAGCTGGGAAGAGACACATCTTTAATCCCAATCTTGAGATGGGAAGACACACCTTTAATCCACATCATTTGAGCTGTGAAAACCCACCTCTAATCTGAGCCACACCTTCTGCTGGAAGCTTACAATACAACATGGAAGAAAGAAGCTTCTGTTCTCTGCCTGCTTGCTCTTGCCTTGCTTGTAAATCTAGTTCTTTCTGGCATTAGAGCCTACTTCTTCGGTATTCTAACATCTATTGAAGAGCAGTTGAGGCAAACATCCTTGTGGAATGAGAAGCTACTGGGGTCACGGACTTTCCGTCCACAGCAGACATTGCTGGATTAAGTGCACTGCAGCCTGTAAATCACTCTGAGAAATCCCCTTTCCATATCTCTAGAGAGAGACTCATGCATTCTACAAGGGCTGTCAGTCTAGAGGACCCTGACTAATACACAGGAGACTGACTAAACTTAAGGTTGAGGTATAGAACCAGAAGGGCTGCAGAGGCAAGGTGCAAGACAAGGGCTCCAAACATGATGGTCTGGAGGGCTGTGTCAACAGCAGTGACCGAGCTGAGCTGAGGTCTAGTGTTACTGGGGAATTCTCTACCCCTCAGGCCCTTAGCACACACACACCAAGTGGTCAGATGACAAGTTAGTGGGGACCATTGCTATCACAGTGTTTGTTGTCTTCCTCTGAGAGGGTCCAGGTGAGGACTTTGCACTCTCCTTTGGCTTGTTGTGTGCAATAAGTTCTCTGCCTGTTTGTCTGAATGGTTTTAATATGTTCACGTGGTCATATGATCCTAATCTTTAAATATGTAAACAGTACCTTTATGACTTTAAATCAATAAGGTGATGCTAGACAGGCAGTGGTACCCAGATATTCAGTGAGGTTCAGAGACATCCTTCCCCTGCATTTATTCAAAATGGAACCAAATGTGCTTGTAAAAGTGGTTTTCTAGGTTACACACAGTCTGAAAGTGACTGTGAAACACATAAGGCGGGACTGAGACTAGGACGTAGCCGAGTCTCAGCACGTCTCTGCCTTTTATTGGTTATATCAACAGCTGTCAACAACATGACCACCACCTGGAGGGAGAGGAGAAAGTTTGATCTCTGTGTCCGTCCTCTTGCTGGACTCATCTACCATTTGAGCTGTCACTCTCCTGGTGCACTTGGTTTCTCAGTCATTTTAGAGCCATAGATTCACAGTGAGTCAAACTTAATAAACGACACACTTAAACTGTAACTTCTGCTGACTGAGACCCAGATACCGGATCTGACTGGCCTTGGAGTTCTCTGAAGGAGGCTTACATGATTTGCAAGATGATCTTTGTTTGCTTTGTTCATAGTGGGTATGTACAACTATTTCTTCTGTATATGGCATGATCTTATTGGCACTCTTTTTTCAAAAGATCTGTTCATTTATTTATTTTGTTTGCTTGTGTATGTATGTGTGCCATGTGCATGCAGTACCTGAAGAGACCAGAAGAGGGCATCTGGACCTGAGTTACAAATGATTATGAGTCACCATGTGAGTGCTGGAAAAGAAGCCCAGGTCCAATGCAAGAGCTTCCACTACTCTTAACCACTGAACCGTCTCTCCAGCCTCTACCATTTGTCTTCTTGAAGCAAAGCTACTAGAAAGGCCTACAGTGGCCCAAAGTCATGAAATAAGTGGAACACTTCAATCACAGCTAGACTTAGATAATAAAGGAGCTGCTAATACTCCCCTGAAAAGAGCTCACCTACTGAAAAGATTCTTTGTTCTCATTCCATCTTTAGGTTCTCTCAGATGTAATCTAGCACGTTGTACTGGCTGGCTTTGTACATCAACTTGTCACAAGTTAGGGCCATCAGAAGAAAGCTCCTCAGTTGAGGAAATCCCCCCATGAGATCCAGCTGTAAAATATTTTCTCAGTGATCAATGGGAGAGGACCCAAACCATGGTGGGTGGTGCCATCCTTGCGCTGGTGGCCCTGGGTTCTATAAGAAGGTGGGCTGAGGAAGTCATGGGAAGCAAGCCAGCAAGCAATATACCTCCATGGCCTCTGCTTCAGTTTCTGCCTCTGGGGTCCAGCCCTGGTAGAGTTCCTGTCCTGACTTCCTTCAATGATGGATAGCAATACTGAAGGGTAAGCCTAATAGACCCTTTCCTTCCCAACATGCTTTTGGTCATGGTGGTTTGTTGCAGCAATAGAAACCCTAACTAAGACACATAGCACTGAAGGAACCCCAAATGTTGATTGCTTCTCAAATACCAATGCCAGAAAAGTATCAGTAGAAAAAGAACTGTGAAATTTTCAAGTAAACACTGCCTCTGTTTCCATTGCTTCTCGCTGTGTAGGATGGAATGCCATCTCCCTGTGATACTATGATAGCAAAGGCTTTGCTGGTTATGATAGATGACAACAGTGATGCGGGGGAAGATGGCAGATTAGAAACACCCAGCTGGTGCTGGTATCTCCACAAGTCTGAAATAAAACACCAGGTGCTCTCATTGAAAGAAGGACTGTGCTGTAGGGGAAAGCACTGCTGTGCTATAGTCAAGAGTAGATGAGGACAGGTCAGGTGGATTCGGAAATACTCAACTTCAGATCTTTAACAAGATAATAAGGACTCACTCTAGCATCTGGTGCAAGGCAAAGTGGCCTGCAAAGGGAGACTCCTGTCCCTCCTGTGGGGCTTCAAGAAAGAGAAAAGGATCAGGGAGGCTCCAGGTGGTACATTATTATGTCACTGTACAAAGTGTAGTTTAATCCAGGAGACCCTGATTCTCACGGCAGGCACACGAGAATGGGTTCCCAGCATTTCTTGGCTCTCTGGTGCCTTCTTCTTTGAAGAAGCCTTGCAGTCAAATATTTTGGCAGTCAACAGCAGAAGCGAAGGACTGTAGTTTGTATCTCCACATCCTGGTGAATGTCACACTCCACTAGCCAAAAAATAAAAAATAAAAAAACAGTGTCTCTCTCTCTCTCTACAGTCAATCTCTCCATAATAATAAAAAACAAAATACTCCAGAATGTCAAGTGGGAGAGAATGAAGTCCATATTTTTTCTTAGCACCAATGACAATACATGCATACCTTGCAAACATGAGGATCTTTCCTAGGATTGATTCTAGGTTTATTATGAGAATGGAGGATTATTGTCTTGAAGAAATTAAAACTTTGAAAATATCACAAAGGGGAAAGAAAAATATACATATTTACAACATATGATAAAAAATGTCTTAAAAGAAAGAATTGAGATTAATCTTGTTCTTTTGCTTCACTGAAAATTAAGGCTTTCATTTTTCTATTTGTATTCACCCTTGAAAATGTGATGGGACAATTTGATCCATCCAGGCTTCAATTTCCCTTTCAAAAGCAAGAAAGAAGGCAATAAAGGACTTTCCTTCCTTCACAGCCCAAGGATCTTTATCCTGCATTTGGTATCAGGAGTGCCTTTGTGTTACAGGGATATAGGGGTATTGGGACGGAATTTGAAGTGGAAAAGGGAGGTCCATCTGGTTTGGGGATATCATTTATTTAACGAAGAAGGAGTAAACCCATCTCTTATGGCAAACTGTGACCTAGAATGTGTTCAGATGAAGCAAAGACATCTTGTTCTGCTCAGGTGTGTGGTTGGGATGTGCTCAGAAAATAGAGTGTAACGTGTTGGGTGTCATTTGTTATGTCCTCCACACAACAAAGTACTTGAGAAAGAGAACTGACTTCTTTCTGAATCAGAAGCAGGTCTCTATTTTGATTCGTAGGCTTAGTTTAAAAAGACAAAGAACATATACATACACACACACACACGTATATACGTGTGTGTGTGTGTGTGTGTGTGTGTGTGTGTGTGTGTGTTCTAGCTGCCATTGTATACTAGAAAATCTCTTATGGTGTCTGTCTTAGTTGGAGCTTTTTATTGCTTTGAAGAGATACCATGACCATGGCAACTCTATAAAGAAAACATGACATTGGGATGACTTGCTTACACTTTCAGAACTTCAGTCCATTCTCATCATTGCAGGCAGCATGGCAACATGCAGGTACTCATGGTCTCAAAGAAGTAGCTGAGAGTCTTACATTTTGCATGAAGCAGGAAGTACACTGGGTGTGTTGTGTATATGTATATATATATGTGCATATGTATATATATTTACTATTTAAAGGACACTAAGCAAAACTGAGTGGGGCACTCAAATTATTCATGGTATCTCTGTGATCACAGAAGCAAGTGCTGTAAAAATTATAGGAAAATGATGAATATCCAATAGAGAATAATATTTACATGTTTTACTCACAGAAGTATTTTAAAATTTCTTATAGATCAAAGTAGGTTCAACATAATAATTAATTTGAATTGAAATGATGATATTTGGGAAATAGAACAAAATATTTACTGTGAGAGTTATAATTGTGTGATTTAGCTTATATTTAAATAAAAATGATCTGTCAAGCTTGTTAATTTCAAAAAAGAAAGACAAAGAAATCAGGAGCGTGGGGACCTCTAGACATAGAAACTTTGTTGTTGTTCATTTTCTCACGTCACTTGTTTCTATAATATGATGAAAACCTAATTAATTCAGAGGTAACTTTTGAGGCAAACTAATGTAGTAATTGAGGAGGGAGAGGGAAAGCCATATGTTAGGGACTGAGGTCTTGCAGAGGGCTTCCTTTCCCCTGACACGTGATGTGTTAGTGTCTTGAGGATACTTTATGATGACAAGTGCTCTACAAACATTGAAGGTACAAATATAACCTCAGAAGGCTCACTTTCCAGAAGGATCCAGAGCCTGTCTGCCCCTCATCACCGCGGTGAGTAGACTTCCCCATTTATTTTAATCATGTGTGCCTGGTAACATTTTGTTAAAGACACACAGCTGACTCTCTTTGATAAACCAAGGAGTAGAGGCAAGAGGCTGAGCCTGGTCACCTTCACTCTTCTGACCTTTAAAATAACTGGGGTCAGTTCCATGAGCTGTGGCGTCAGGAAAACACAGGTGCTTCATTCCCTGTGCTCAGGGTCTGCTGTCACGAGAGTTTTGAGGTGAATCTTTGTCTAATGGGTCCTCCTTTCTTCTAATAACTAAAAATAAATAGAAAGTTTTCAGATTTCTATGGAAAATGTCCATTTTTTCTAACCTCAAAGTTCACTTGCCTTATAAGGATGTTAGTGATGTAAATTTAATCCATCCATTTCATTTTTGGTGAATTTCTACATTTCCTGTGCCTACAACTTTGTCTTTTGTAGTTTGACTGTTAACTGCCCAGGCCTGGTGCTGTTTAATTTGAAGGTTTCTTTTGTGAATCCATCCTTAAAGTCTCCATCCTGACATGTGATGTATAAAACTCGTAAGTCAGTATCTCCATTGTGTTTCTAGATGGTGGTGAGGGCTACGAAGACCTACAAAGATGAAAAAGAAGACTGACATGGTGGCACATGCCTTTAATCCCATCTCTAGGCAGGCAGAGGCAGGTGAACCTTGGTGAGGTCAAGGCCAGTCTAGGAGAAACCCAGGTATCTCATAACAACAACAAAGGTTTAAAGAAATAAAGTCATGAACTTGCCAGATTTGAGTTACTATAAGATGTCCTCACTTAGTATAATGAATCAAGGAGCAACAACCTTGTATTTTAATTTGAGAAAGCTGGGTCTGACAGATTCACTTCCCAGTCCCTGCTGATTGGGAATCCAGATGGAACATTATCCATCTATCAGAATGCAAAGCCATCCTCTCTTTTGCTTTTATTTTCTGCTGCTGCTGTTTTTCTTTTGCTGCTGTGTAAAGCAATGGGTACAATTATGACATTTTCATGCATAAGTCATTGTATTTTCCTGTATTTGTCCTGACCACCTTTTCCTCTCCTTTCCCCTCCCGCTGGTCCTCCCTGCACAATCAATTTCGAAAACTACTTTTCTGGAGTCAGAGGTGTGACTGTCGTGCCATGAGGTCAAAGCAGGGACCCTAAGCCAATCATTAGACAGAGCTCGGGGAGCCTCACAGATGATTGGGCTGGTGCCAGGGTCCAACTGTGGTTCAGGCTGAGGTCTTGAGATGTGGAAGGGCATCATTGGAGCCAGGAAAACCTAGGACCACTAGAGGTCTTGCACCCGAGTGGCCTCAAATAGCACAATTAGTCTTTATTCATACTTTTAAGAGTTTTCTTTACCAGGCTTACATGAACCGTTTTATTATTGGCTCCTATTTTTGACTTTTAAGAAATACATCGTAATCATTATTAAAACCCCCATTGTTCCGCTTTGTGTTACCTCAAATATACTCTCCCACCCCCGACATAACCTTATTCTAGACAGATAGTTCAGCATTTTTCAGCCTTAACTAAAATATTGGCATTTTTGCAGGCTTCACTAAATATCCAGCCAGACACATCCTGTTCTTGCATCGTTCATGTCAGTGGGCAGCTAATGCAGTTATAAAGTTAAAAAGTAATAGACATGAATACGGTGCTTTAAGAACAATAGTCAAACACAAACAATTCTTTGTTGTCTGCAAAATATGTTTTTTATACAGTTCTCTTTTCCACAAGAGGGTCCCATGTTTCATTGTCTCTGTAAGAGGCAGACCTTGATACGGCCCCTTTTTCCATCCCACTATCCCATACCTTCTTCCACCAATATAAGCTCCAACGTGTAGTGAAGATCGATCTATCCATCCCTCATTTTGCAATGCAGTTCTTCCTCTTGGGATGTACCAGATTCTACTATTGATTCTATGCTTGGTGTCCAGGGAATCTATTCTCACCAGTTGGCACTATTTGTATTTGTGAAGTCTTTTCCATATTCCGTGTATGCATGCCCTGCTCTCCTTTCTGGAACTGTGAGACATGGAGATGTTCCAAGGGTACCTGACTGTCTCTATTGTGTCAGGAAATCTCCCAGGACTGGGAGTTGTAGTTAGCAATTCCAGATAAGGGGTTTGAGAAGCATCGGTGCCCTGATAAATCTTAGGGGACAATGACCAGGAAAGAACAGAATTTCCAGGGGAAATCATAGCTGTTGCCTGTGTGATAGAGTAAAACTAAGAACCACCCAAAGAATGTATAATGAGAGAGAAAAGAGCCTGCAAACTGCATGAATTTTGCAAATTCCCATGCTGTCCTGTTATTTACTGGTCCTTGCCAAGTGAGAACCCCTTTCATTGGATACTTCACCCCTAGTAAACATTAGACAGGTAGTCATGTGCTGGCCTGAGACAAGGCTGCACACTTGTCCATAGGGGAGGAATGATTCTAAGGACCACAGAATCTGCTAACCTCGCCTCATAATGGCTTCTAGAGACTGAAGCAGCAGTCACGGAGCCTGTGGTGGGTCTCTCCTAGGTCCTCTGCATATGTGCTATGATTGCTTAATTTGGGTATTTTGTGAAACTCCTAACAGTGAGAATGGGGGTGTCTCTGACTCTTTTGTCTATACTGGGACCCTTTTCTTCCTACTAGGTTGCCTCATTCAGCCTTGATATGAGGCTTTGTGCCTTGTCTTACTGCATCTTGTTATGCAGTGTTCGGTTGACACTTTTGGGAGGCCTGCTCTTTTCTAAGGAGAAATGGAAGAGCAGTGGCTATGAGGGAGAGGGGAAGTTGTAGTCAGGATATCTAGTATCAGAGAAGAATAAATAAAAAGAAAAAAGGAGTAAAAACCCCTACTTTCCTAAAAGGCTTTCCAGGTGTCTGTAATATTATGGTGACTTCTTTTTCCAACAGTATCCATTTCAGTCAGAAAAGAGAGACATCACTCATTTCATATGATCATTGAAGTCTGTGGGAAGGAACAGAGGGCTGGAAAGAAGCAGGCAGTCCCAGACAGATGGACAGACAGAAGAGCTCTGAATAGCTGGGAAGTCCATCAGGACACTGAGATGTGTTGAGTGTCAACAGTTTTAGTATATTCTCATCTCTGATAAAAATACTTAGTTTTTATCCCAGGCTTGCTCATTTACACCCCTGTGATTGCTATAAAAGCCGCAGCGTGTTTGAGAATTTACAGCAGTGTTCTGCTCTCTGTAGTGCGATGGTCCAGGTACAAATCACCCCATTTGTCAGAATAACTGATAATCCTAGAAGAGTGCGCAGCCTGTTATTGGCCTGGGTACAGCCTAGAGTTCATAGTTCATGCTGTCAGAGACCTTCAGGACGGAGGTCTGCAACAATCTTTAATATTTAATACAAAGGAAAGGCAGGAGGCTTGCAGAACTGCATTTCAAGAACATAATACTTGGACAAATCCAAAGTTTGAATTGAGCATCCTGATCTCTTTCGCTGTGTAGAAAGTGCCCATCATGTGACATGCATTGCTAGTCAGGGGACTGGAGCTCTTAGAAGAGGCGGAGCCGATCCTAGCCTGAACTGAGAACAGCCGCTCCAATCACACACAGCCTTGCCGCTCTGGCGTTCCCTGTGCTGGGAAAGGCAGGGATAAAACAGCCACAAGGCCACCTGGAAACACAGCTGCTCCTAAATGTCACATGACAGCGACAAAGCGCCACCCTGGACCTCCATGAGAACAATCAGTTCATACCAGGGATTCGCCAACCAATTATTTTTAAAATTTTTATTTTTTAAAATCTGCTTTTCCTACCAGTAACTGTCTGGCTTCCATGACTTCTGCCCGCAGAAACCAAAAGAGGGCGCCAGATCCTTTATTTATTAATTGTTTTAAACAAAGTTTTCTCAGGTCCCAATCTTAAACATATCTTTGTTTTATAGCACGATGCCTAATAAATCTTCTAATCCATACGATAAACTTCAACATATCTAGAACAGCTCCAGGCTCTGTTGGAAATCAAACTGTGGTTGAATTCGGGAGATAGTCAATGTGATAAAACGATAGGACTTCACAGATGTTTGTATATCCCACATGGCAGATGGGTGAGCACGATTTACAGAAGTGGACTACAGGAATGTGATAGAATGAAAAATAAAATGCTTAGAGAAATTCTTGTTGGGGCCACTGGTGTTACTTCAGACATGCTGAGACAGAACATAGGTGAGATATATCAATCTGAACAAGTAGATTAGATTCACAGTATAAATTAATAGATAGCTTGAAAATTTAGATTTTTGAAAACAAGTCTTCAAGTAAGTTCTGTGTCAATAGATGAACAATAATATATATCATTCTCTTTCCTCCAGAAAAGTAAGCAGATTTAAAGGAATTTTTGCTGATGCTTATCATGATTCACTGATTTCTTCACAAAGGCATTTGCTGGATCAAGCACTTCTGCATCCGATCTAAGGATGGTTTTGGATCCTGTCAAGGGCACAGTCTTCTTCTGTCTCACTGGGGTTGGCACCATGGGAAACATCTTAGTTTTCGTGAGTTACATACACGTGTTCCAAAGCACTGAAAAGAAACCTATTCACCTTGTTCTTGCTCACTTGGTGCTCACAAATACTATAATGCTTCTTTCAAAGGGAATGCCGAAGACAATAGAAGCCTTTAATTTTAGAAATTTCTTAGATGACACCAGTTGTAAAGTTGTGGTTTACCTGGCAAGAGTGTCCCGGGGCCTCTCCATCTGCACCAGCAGTCTGCTCACTGTGGTCCAGGCCATCACCATCAGTCCCAGAGCCTCCAGGTGGCAGAGGCTCAACCTAAAGACACCACAGCACATTCTTTGCTCGCTGCTCTTCTTTTGGATCCTCAATTCCTTGATCAGCATGAACTTACTGTATTATATTAAAAATATCAAGAGTGTGAACATAACTCAGAGTAAAAGCGGCAGCAACTATTGCTATTTTCTGCCAGAAAGCAGGATAACAAGATGGATTTGTCTCACCCTTATGGTCCTGAGAGATGCTGTGTTTCAGGGAGCCATGGGAGGCGCCAGTCGCTACATGGTACTTCTTCTCCACAAGCACCACCAACATGTCCTCTACATTCAGAACTCCAAGCTTCTCTACAGAACTCCCCCTGAGCTGAGAGCTGCTCAGAGTGTCCTCCTTCTGATGCTCTGTTTTGTTTTCTTCTATTTAACAGATTCTTTTATTTCTTTATATTTTACTTTCTTTATAGAGAGTTATTCCAAAATTCTGTATGTTCCAGAGTTTCTCACCCTTGGTTATGCAGTTATCAGCCCCTTCATACTGATCCACAGAGATGAACATTTGACTAAATGTTTTCATACTCTGTAAGAGGGATCAGATATTGATAAATGTCTATTAATCTTTTTAGCATACAAAAGAGAAAACGAAGCGTACTACACAGCAGAAAAAAATTATTATTATTGACTTTTGCAGGAAAATGGATGTGCTAGAAAACATCATTTTGAGTGAAATAACCCGGACACAGAAAGACAATTATCACATGTACTCACTCATAAGTGGTTTCTAAAGATAAAGGAAAGAAAACCAGCCTAAAAATCACAATCCCAGAGAACCTAGACAACAATGAGAACACTAAGACACACATAGATCTAATCTATATGGAAAGTAGAAAAAAAAAAAACAAGATTTCCTGAGTAAATTGGGAACATGGGGACCTTGGGAGAGGGTTGAAGGCCATCAGCCAATCAGTTTTTTTTTTTAAACAGATCATGTATTAACGATGAGAACAACATGTTTTCACATTGTAAAGAAGGGTTATTCCACAGCAAGCCTGGGTCCTCACAGTTAGAGCCATCTGAAGGCATCTACAGGCCCACTTGGTGACGGGCAGGTGGGTGCCATTATGATGAGCAAATATATGGGGGAGAGAAGAGCAGCAGACTGCCCGTGTGCTGTGGAAAGTGACAGAACTGGAGAAGCAAAGGCATTTAGGAAGAGGCTGATTTGAGTGGCCTACTTGCCACCTGGGGCCAGGCTGCTGCCAAAGGGGACTGTATTGACATTCATGACCCCTGTTGCCACTCAAGGCCACAAAGATGCCTGAGGTCTGGACTGCCACCTGTGGTCTTGGTGTCTGAAGGTCAAGCTGCAGTTGGGGCTATAAAGATCTGAGTGACCTATGGTGCCACAAAGTGCCATGGTGGCCTCTGGGCCCTAGCTGCAACCAAAGGTCCTGTCTCAGTTGATGGCCTCTACATCTGTTGACATCTATACCTTCTGTTACCATCAAAGGCCACACTAATGTCAGGGGTCTAGGCCACCACTGGTAGCCATTTTGGTGTCTGAGAGCCACGCTGCTGCAGGGGTCATGGTGGCATTCAGGCCTGGGCTACTGCCAGGTAACATGTCTGCATCTGTTGTCCTACCACATCTGGGGTCTGTGTTGATATCTCTGGCCCATGTTGCTACCAAAGGTCACATGAATTCTTGGGGTCTAGGCTGCAGCCTGAGGCCATGTTGGTGCCCGAGGGCTACGCTGCTGCTGAGCCATGCCAATCTGAGTGGCCTGCTCTTCCATCTGGGATCTTGGTATCATCTGGGCCTGAGCAGCTGCCTAAAACCATGTCTGGGTCTGGCCTGGCAGTGACTAGGGTCCGAGTTGATGTCTGTTGTTCCTGTTACCGTTGAGGGCCATGGGAATGCCCAGCGTCTGCTCAGCCACCTAAGACCACGTAGGTGTCCCAGGGATATGTTACTGCCAGGGCCATGTTAATCTGCGTAACCTGAGCTGCTGTTGAGGGCCATGTCTGGATTGGTGGTCCTGCTGTAGCTAGTGTCTGTGTTGATGGTCAGAGTCTATGTTACCATAGGGAGCCATAGGAACCCTGCATGCTGAATCCTAAAAGCCATGCTGAGCCAGCCCTGCTCTTCTGTGGCCCTGGGAAAGCTGGCCCTGCTCTTTGCTAGACACAGCAGCAGGAGATCTGGTCTCATCCCTCATGGGAGAGCTGTTCCCCCACTCCCCTCTGCATACACTAGGGAGATCTGGCCCCAATGGCATGGACCTAGGAGAGCTGGTCTGCCCTTCACCTGAAGGGGGCAATATCAGCAGCCCAGACTGACCACTCAGCTACCCCCAACCCCACAACCTGGGTCTTGAGTTGGTTCACCCTAACATCTACCCCATCTATGGCCTGCTGGAGAACATGAAAGGACTGAGCCTGTGGAACAATAGCCACAGCATCTTCAGGACTTGAGGCAAAAGCAAGATATCACAGAGGAGTTTCTGTGAGGGTCCAGTGATGATAATGATGATGTGCAGAAGGCCAGAGGCCTTGAACCAGACCAACGACTCTGGAAACTAAAAGTTGGTCTACCTCAGGATCCAGCTCTCCCAAGCACAGACATATACCTAAAGATCCCCCTGCCCCTCAGACAGGGTTTCTCTGTAGCTTTGGAGCCTGTCCAGGAAACTAGCTCTTGTAGACCAGGCTGGCCTCGAACTCTCAGAGATCCATGTGCCTCTGCTGCCCGAATGCTGGCATTAAAGGCGTGTGCCACCACCACCCAGCTCCAAAGAAGACACTTGTACATCCATGTTCATTGCTTTTCTATTCATAGTAGCCAGAAGCTGGAAACACCCTAGGTGTCTATCAACTGATGAATGGATAACGAAAATGTGGTGCAATTTATTATTCAACTGTTAAGAAAAATGTAATTTACAAGTAAATAGATGGAGGTAGAAACAATCATCCTGATTGAGGAAACCCAGATCCAAAAGGACACATATTGCATGGTTTCTCTTATCTGTGGATGTTAGCTTTTAAACTTTCACTATATGTGTTACAATTTATATAACTAGAGTGGTTAGGTACATAGTGGGGGGGGGGGAGCAGGAGTTAGAGTATAGTCTTCTAAGTATTCTCAAAGTGTTGTAAAGGAGCAGCGGGCTGCTTCCTGCCGCCCAGCTAGCTTAAGCCCGAAATAATTACACAGAAACTGTATTCATTCAAACACTGCCTGGCCCATTAGTTCTAGGCTCTTATTGGCTAACTCTCACATTTTGATTCAACCCATTTCTAATAATCTGTATGTCACCACGAGCTTGTGGCTTACCGGGAAAGATTCAGAGTATCTGACCTGGCAGCTTCCTGGTGGGCAGCTCTCTGTCTCTGCCTCCTTTCTCCCAGCATTCTGTTCTGTCTACTCCGCCTATCTAAGTTTTGCCCGATCAAAAGGCCAAGGCAGTTTTCTCTATTTAACCAATGAAAGCAACACATAGAAAGAAGACCCTCCTACACCACAAAGGATGAAGCAAAGAGGGAGGTGGGGGCACAGGACAAAGGAGGGATATGGAGAGGGATTGTGGGTGGAGTTTCAGTGTCTTGGCAATCAGCTCTTCCTGCCAGCTGGCTTCCAAATAACCACACTGAGACTCATTATTAATCAAAAATGCTCAGCAGATAGCTTAGGCTTGCTACTAACTAGCTCTTACAACTTTAAATAGACTATATTTTTATCTGTGTTCTACCACGTGGCTCATTACCTTATCTAAGTACCAAAAGTTCATCTCCTCCTTATCTGTGTCTCCTCAGGACTCCTGGACTCCACCCTTCTTTCCAGCATTCTTTCTGCCCCAAAAATTCTATCTATCACTTCTCCAGTCAGTTCTTTCCTAACAATGAGAGCAGCACATCCTCACAGTTTCCAGAAGGGTTAGTCCACAGCAGGGTGACTCTGAGGAAACAGTGTCTTCCAAATACAGCAGAATTGATGCACATATGAACTCAGAGATTGCGGCAGCACACACAATACAGCACAGGTTTGAGTTAGACGGGGTTCCAGCACTGAGAGGAAGTGAACATGGGATCTTACTCTACCCCAAAAGCTATTTGTAATTAATACCTGCTGGGAAAAGGGACAATCAGTTTTCTCCAATGAGATGTCACTGCATGGCATTCAGCCATACTCCAGGGCAGGCCCCAAGTCCAGGAATATTATCTAACACAAAATGAACCCCATATTTTTCGTTTGTGCGCTTCTTTTTTTTCATTTTGTATGAGCTTTTTGGGGTTTTTTGTTGTTTTTGTTTGATTCTATTCATTTTTTCTTCTTTGGGGCTTTTTTTGTTTTATTTTGTCTTATTATTTTTGTGGGAGAGAGCACAGAGAGCAAATGTAGAGTTAGATACATAGGGGGATGCCGAAGATGCAGGAGGCGTTGAGGGACCAGAATGAAATGATTAAAACACTGTGTATGAAAGATATTTAAGTAAGAAAAAGTAAATAGCTCAGAAAAAAAAATACACAGGACTGACTGTAAAGCTCTCAGCTGGCGTTCAGAATAGTCCTGAAAGCACAGAGGCTCCCACA
The DNA here is from genome assembly GCF_000317375.1 of Microtus ochrogaster. NCBI lineage: Eukaryota > Metazoa > Chordata > Mammalia > Rodentia > Cricetidae > Microtus > Microtus ochrogaster. Next base: position 2,164,301 of record NW_004949164.1, on the reverse strand, counting down.
GTCTCCTGGTGACTTTTCCTAAACATGACCCTGACGATAGCCCTTGTCTTTTGTACTCAATGATCTTTTGCTGTTAATAAAACATATGCCTGAAAATTAATTAGAAAGTGATCACTTTGGACCATCAGATATTTCTTCCAAAGGTGCTTTGGGTTTAGGGGTAAATGAATGGAAAGAGGAAAGAATAAATTTAAGTTCAAAAAGCCCAGACCCCTTGTGCACTGTACTGTTCATCACTTACTCACAGGCACGATAATTAGAATCAGAAAGTTTCTGGGTTCAGCAAATGGCAGAGCACCAGGGAGAAGGCAGAGCTGGCCTCAGGGATGGAGACTGCAGAAGCAGCCTTTTCCCCTGACAAAACCAAACTCCTGATGATAACATTATGACACCTTGTTGCATTAAGTTTCTCAGCTTAATAACAGGGCCTGACTGGTGCCATGAGGACACCCATCCTGAGCCACTGCACAGACTGCATGGGTAAGTGCTGTCATGCCATAGTGGGCTGGAGCTGCCTTTGTTATTGAAAGAAAGTGTGGAGGGCTGAGATGAAGGGACAAGGACATGGGCTCCCTGTCACTCTGGGAGAGGAAAGTGGCAGAATCCAGGGAGAAGATGGTCTACCATTTCCTACCTGTAATCCAGAAGGGCTTCAGTACCCATGTGGACAGTGTGTGTGACCACTGGGCCAGAACTGCTCATTACACAGGACAGGCAGGGTAGGAGACAGGGGCACCCGTGCTGCAGCCTGGAGTGGGAAGCTCTTGCTCCCACAGCTTCTGCACAGTCTTTGGGTGTTTTTCCCTCCCAGGACTGGGGACTTTGATCTGAGCTGTATAACTTCTAGTGACTACAGTCTTTTGCAGATGGACTTCTCTTTCTTTCCTTACCATGATTTCATTTTGTGTATGTGTGTGTGTGTGAATTTCTCCTTACCTAGACACAATGTTAACTACAGAATATGAGAACTGTGGATAAATCAGGCATGAGGCTACAAATGCTAAGAGCTGATTTTAAAAAACGGTTCTTATAACATGCTGGGTACTTCCCTAGGCACTATACAGGTCAGTTCATTGACTCCCTAAAATATGCCAATATTGCACAAAATGAAATTTACATATGAAAAATGCTTTTTAAAGAAGCCAAATAATATTCTTAACAGGATGAATAAATGAATTGAGAAAGCTGTAATTTTAATCCACAGTGGGTGGTCACAAAATTGGTTCTTGTGAATCCTGAACTTTCTATTTCTAAAGTTTTGGTATTCCTCCAACTTCTAGAATATGTATAACCCTCTATTGTACTGATATTTTTTATAATCTAAGAAATAAATCTTGCCTGAAGATCAGAGTGCAGCACTAAGTCATTAGTTAGCCATCGAGGCCAGGCAGTGGTGGCAAACACCTTTAATCCCAGCACTCAAGAGACAGAGGCAGATGGATCTCTGTGAGTTCAAGGCCACCCTGGGCTATAGGAGATTGAATCTGTCTACAGGAGAAATAGTACTCACACAAAGGTGATCCCAGCACTTGGGATCACATGTCTTTAATCCCGGAACTGGGGAGGTGGGGACTTGAGTGATATATGGCTGGGCAGAGAGGAATATGAGGTGGGAAGAGACAGGAGCAGATGCAGCCTAAGGTTTCATAAGACAGCATTCATTCTGAGGACTTACAGAGACAGGATACCCTTTTTGGCTGAGGAGTTAGCAAGGTAAGAGTTAGCTGTAGCTTGTTCCTTTCTCTTTCTGATCTTTCAACATTTACCCCAATATCTGGCTCTGGGTTTTTATGGTTAAGACCAATTAGAACTTGCTCAACACTCCACCACATCATTGCAGCAACATCCCTCATTTAACTGGATGCACACAGACTGGATTGATTGGTTCCAGTGCGGTGGAGGTAAGAAGTCTGTGAAAGCGTATTAAGTTGTACATATATGTTTGAAGAATAGGCTCAGGGGTTAAGAGCACTTGCTACTCTTGCAATTCTCAGCACCCACATCAAAGCTAACAGCCATCTCCAAATCCAGTTTCAACGAATCCAATGCCTTACTCTGTCTAGCCTCTGCAGGCACCAGGAATACAAGCAGTGCCCAGGCATATATTCGTACACATAAAATAACTAAACTCAAAATGAATGAATGGAGATATACATATAAGTGACCTTTGGCGGTTCCTTGAAGAGAGGTAAGTAGATAATTTTTGCAAGAGTGACACTATTCAGAAAACAGTGACAGCTTCCTGATTTTAATATGCATTACTGGTTCCTAAGAGAAACAAGAGGTGCACCTTTAAAAACATACGGTCATAAAAAGATCATTACAGAGATAATGTGACTAAAAATGAGCCACAATGATGAATGCATTTAAATATAGTCCATGATATCCACACTGGAAGTGTGGGAGTTTGGAAATTTCCCTCCTCTATGCATGAAAGGACATACAGCAGACATTCCAGAATGTGTATTCCAAACTGGACTGACCTTTCCAGCACTTTAAAGAAAGAGAACAACCAGGACATCTTCTCTTTCCGTTCCTCTCTGTGATTTATACAGATTATTACAACCACAACACTCAGTTATCAGTTTACTGAGCATCCCATAACAGGCTTATGCAAGGAAACTGATACACAAAAGCCTCTCTCAGAGCTTCTCAGCACAGAGGGAATGACATAAGCAGAGTAAAGGACAGCACGGACTGGAGGATTCAGGGAAATTGTGGGAGACACATTTGTGACCTGTGGGAAGAATTGTAGCTGGAATCACATCACAAAAGGACATCACATGTACCCTTGTCGCAGGAGGAATGCCAGTGTTACATGTACTTGGGAGATAAATTTGGTGAGCAGCACACAATACTAAAAAGTGGAAGGAAATAAACAAATTTCCCACATGAAACTATTTATGATTTGTAAAAGTGGAAGAAAAATGAATACATTCATGTTTTAATCCTCATTTTAACATTAAACAGGAGAGAAAACAGAAAAAATGGATATTATGTGTAAAATTACATAAGTTAGTATGGGGTGGTAGGTTGCTTGTCATTACTGACTGGTAAAAACCACTGATTTGATGAGCCTTGGAAATCAAAATGTTAGAAGGTACCATTTTTGGGAGTCCAAAGGAACAATGCCTAAGCTGAGAATTTAGTGTTGTTTTCTTGGGAGAACATTCTCAGGGAATGGTCAGTAAATGCACAAAATTAGGGGGGTGGTCTCCTTTAATATAATCCCACAATTGGATTGATAGGGAACAAAAAATTAATCACACCATCAAGGTGAGATAACGGGTCTTCTCTTCCTAATTATTGTTATTTATTTATTTACTGTAAAGGTCAATTCAGAGTTGGAGACAGAGAAAAGCCACGCAACTTTCTCTGGGAAGCAACATCATTTGGACAAGTATTACACTTATCTGGAGTAGGTATAATTTTCTATTAGTTCAATACTTGAGAGATGAATATATACAGAATGGGAAAGAGGATGTGGGAAGAGAGGACATCTACGTTGATTTTTAACATCATGACTCAGAAATTGCATGATGCTGCCCTTTGTTTAAATGTTCTCCTGGACAAAAGTTTAAGGACTAGGATATAAAGAATTATCTTGTGTAAAGCAGTTAATGCATGAGCACGGAGTTTATGTCCAGTTGACATCAGCATCATCTTCATGTCGGTGGAAACAAGAACAGAAGGGGCAAGTTTGAAATCAGACATCTACAGCAGAGAACTCTGTGCATACAGACTACACTGTTCTTTTCAGTGAAGAAAGCAGAACACCCACAGGACTGAACTATATGGTGTTTACCTCCTTGTATTTCTCAAAAGGGCTTTTATGGTTCTGGAAATATCATGGAGATGATTTGGAGGGACCTCATCCAGAGATTAATTTTCATTTCACTTACTGGACTTGGAGTTTTAGGGAACATCATCTTATTTGTGAGACATGTGTATACTCTCATTATGAGTCCTGAGAAAAAAAAGTATAGATGTTATTATCATCCACTTGGCTTTTGTAAACACAATCATTATTCATTGCATAGGGGTCAGATACATAGCCGCTATTTTATATTTCAGAAACTTCCTAGGTGACGTCGGTTGTAAAACTATAATTTACCTAGAAAGGGTTGCCCGCGGCCTCTCCATCTGCACCACCTGTCTCCTCAGCATGGTCCAGGCTGTCACCATCAGTCCCAGGACCACCCTTTGCAGAAAGCTCAAACCACAGACTGCATGGCAAGTTCTCCCCTTCCTCCTTCTCTTTTGGATCTTCAATTCCCTGATAAGCTCCAACTTGCTTCACTATATCACGGCAGCCAGGAGCACGAACAGGTCTGAAGCTGGGATGCATACTGGGTATTGCTGGATGCTGCCATCCGGCAACACAGTTAAGTGGCTGTTCCTTGCTCTCATGGCTCTTCGTGATGTCGTTTTTCAGAGTCTGATGGGCTGGAGCAGTGGGTCCATGGCTCTCCATCTGTACAAACATCACATACATGTCCTGTACCTTCGCAGCTCCAGGTCGGCAAATAATTCCAGGCTAGAAATCAGAGCTGCCCGGAGTGTTCTCACTCTCATGATCTGTTTCCTTTTCTTTTATTGGGCAGATTTCATTTTCTCCTTCTACACAGGCTTCACGGTGACACATGATTCCACAATACTCAACATAAAAGCATTTTTAGTACTTAGTTATGCTGGCCTCAGTCCCTTTGTCCTGATTGTCAGGGATGTCTATGTTGCTAAGCCCTGCTGTGTCCCCTGAGAAATAAGAAATTCCTTTTCTCACCCAGTTCTTTATGAACTGAACTGTGTACACCGGGATGGCTTTGCTCTTCCATTCTATTGTATCACAACACTAAATGGATTGAGGTAATAGATTAATTTTTTCAGAGAGCTTGTCCTGGATATTGAAGATTGGTTCGGGCTCTAGAGTGTTGGCGTTGATTCTCATTATCCCACCATCCCTGTCATGCAGTTTCGCTCGCTGCATCCTTCATCGGGAAATGCAGGAGGGCATGCAGTCACCTGAAATTAGAATTTGATTTTTCCACATGCTGGATTTTTAGTCTCATATGGGTGCACAAACGATTCCTGTCTTCTTGTTCCTTCTAATGTACTTCCGTGATCACCGACGCCTCTACTTATATACAAAGCACTTACTATGTGCCAGAGGCTGTTCTAAATCCAGTGAGCAGAAGAACAAGTGAAGGAGAAGGATGTCAGGAAGCATCCTCTATCTGAAGGTCGCTTGCAAAGTGGGGATGACCACAGAGAGAAGCTGTTTCATTGCACTTAGTGAATGCTTGGTATTGCTAGGTACCAAGCACTAAAGAACTGGTCAGAATAAATGCTGTAAGGCCATTACAAACACACTCGTGACACTGATGTTTGGTCATATAGAAAAGTACAAGATAAATGTCATATTTAGAGAAGGCCATTGTGTTTTGGAAAACAAGCCCCACTTGAGAACCTCACTCCTGTGCACAGTGCTGTATAAAAATATCCCAGGAACATTGTACCCCAGCTGCTGGCTCTCACTTCCATTTGCTCATTAGGGCCTACATAGAACATGTGGAATTGTTAGGTCGCCCTGCATGCCAGCCACACTGTCAGAGTTTAGGGCTCCATCCTCCCTATTGCTAGTCAGGCACATATTGTTCAGCTGTGGACACAGGGGACTGCCGTCCTCAAGACACAGAGGGGAGCTGGCTGCTGAAGCTCATGCAGCCTGGCATTCTATGGCAATAGGACATTGGGCTCTGAGGACTCTATAGCCTCTCACCCAGGAAAACACAGATTTTGCTCTGAAACCACATCATCCAGGCTCCCTGTGCTGCAGGCATCCTAAGGAGGCTCCTGTCAGTGCCCTGTTTGTGGGGAGATACTTAGAGTCTTGACAATAGCCTGGAATGTTTGGGGATTCCATGGGGCCCTTTGGCCAACAACCCTTATTTTTCAATTTCTGCCTACTGTGACATATGCAATGTACAACTTCGTTTCTCTGATCCTGGATTCCACATTCAACATAGAGGATAGAAATTCTGGTTTCCTTAAAAGCTGTCATTTCTTTTACAGAAGAAGCATTTCAGTTTCTAGTATGTGTCAACTGCACCTATATGTATGAAAATGCCATCATACAGGGCACAGAGTATGAGTCATGGCCTTTAACTCATCTCCTATGTCAACCCAATGGTGCTTTCTCTTAAAGAACAAAATAATGATGTCATCACTTGAAATCTTAGCACTGTATATTTATTTACATCATTTTCCATCTGTACTGGGTAGGGCCTCCTAGAAACTAGAATGAAATGTGCATATAAGCTTCACTCTTGGGAACACATAAGTTTTAGAAATGTCATTAAAGTTTTATAATGAGTAAATATTGCCTTAGGGATAAGGCTAAGAAAGTATTCAATTCAATTCCCATATGACATTTAATGTGAAGGAATGAAAGAATCGGTTACAACAACGACCTTCACTGGTGCACCATCATGTGCCAACTGACTCCACATAAAACCGGAGAGAGCTTATAAAAAATTTTAGACACACACACACAAGAAAAAATAAATAAAATAAAATAAAATAAAAAGTTTGCCACATTTTTTTCTAGATAAACTCTATTTGCTGGCAGCAAGTTTAAGAGAGGTCTTCCTGACTCAGCATTGGCAGCAAAAACTGTTCAGCTCCTTTAAGAAACCTTCCCGGTTCATGCTAAATGCATGAAGAGCTCTGGCTCTTTCAGAAGACTGAGCATTTAAATGGGGTTTGTGGGCAGCGTGCTACAAGTTACTTGGTGACAGCATTGGCCAAATGGTTACCAGCATTGAGGTGGTGAGGACAGCTCTCCCCCAGCAGTCTCAGAGGCAGTCATCGGTGTCTGCCATGTTGAACTGGGTGGAGGCAAAAGGCAAATCAGCTTTAGTCTTAGCCACACCACTTAGCATTTTAAGGAGTGGCCCTGGTCAGAAAAAGGATGACAGATATACAATAAAGATAGATTCGGATGAAAAAGACCTCTAAGTGAGTCACAGTGTTAGATAAATGTACGTAGGCTTGAGAAAGAGGAAAAGGAATTTAGACAGTTATAAAAGGAAGTAAATGGTTATTTTAAAAATGTCTTTAGTCATAGATAAAAGAAGTAAAGAAAAAGAAGTCTTGGAAAGATGGAATATACACAGAGAGTCTAGATTATGTATATTATTGTGTTTTCTTTGAATTTTTGTATGGGCTGCTAAGCTTAACCAACATAAAGGTACCTTGACTTCAAAATTTGGGTCTAAGGATTTTTTGCTTTGGAAAAGAGATTCTTTTGTTTCCACAGAGGATGAGAACCTGAGGATTCATTCCAGACTAATGTGATTTGATGGACGAAGACCCCCTGAAAGGTTACCATGAACACCCCCTGAAATTACTTCACCCAACAAAAAGCAGGAAGCAGTTTGGAGAGAACTATACCCAAATTCCCAAATATTGTTTATAAATGTTTGTTTACATTTTAAGGGGGATATGCTATAGAGATGGATACTTTACATTGGTATGGGTCTTGGTCTATTAATGCAAACTGAGATCACTTTTGTTATATGCATATTACTGCTCTTTGATTAAGGCATTGTGCTTGTATAACTCATTTAAAACTGTAATGTATAATTAAAAATACAGATTAGTAGATAATCATTTATAATAGTCAAGTTTGTAGTCATGTTAGTTAGGTTTTTCTAGATATGTAGAGATATATATCAATTACATAGATAGTCTTCAAACCTTTCAATGACCTATGGAATATGGCATTTAAAATGTTTTAAGAATTTAAGACTTGAGGGCTGGAGAGATGGCTCAGAGGTTTAGAGCATTGCCTGCTCTTCCAAAGGTCTTGAGTTCAATTCCCAGCAACCACATGGTGGCTCACAACAATCTGTAATGGGGTCTGGTGCCCTCTTCTGGCCTGCAGGGATACACACAGACAGAATATTGTATACATAATAAATAAATAAATAGTTTTTTTTATATAAAAAAAGAATTTAAGACTTTTCATGACAGTAAGACATGTCTGCTTTTGGCAGCACCAATCTACTTCAAGATGAAGATAGGCATCGAAGAAGCACCTCATGGAGTTTATTAGTCATTTAGGCAAGAAACTGCTCTTGCCTGAACTGCTTGACTATACATGAAGGGGCCACAGAAAAATTATTGCTGAAGTTACCTAAAGAAGGTGAGACAGCCCTTCAGGGTTTCTACTTCATAAAAGAGTCTACAAGACATTCTTCAGGACACAGAAGAAAGTGACTGACAAACTTCCAATATAGGTGAAAATGTCTTTGAAATTTCCTGCTTCATGGAAAAGTCTGCCAGATACTATGAGCCAGCAGACTGAAGATGGGTGCCCATAATGTTACAGTAGAACTTTGGGTGACTGTCCAGGCAGTGAATTGTAGAGTTTTAGAAGTTGCTTACAATGCACTTCCTGTTTATTTAAGTAGTACTATATGCTTCTGGAGTCTTTGATGGAGTTGAAGAATAGATAGTTATAGTTTTCCTTAGTTATGATAAAAGATAAAGTAGATATAAATATTGTAACTGTAATTCTTGCTTGATAACTATTTGGGTATAGTAATTTTCTATGTTAAAGTTGGAACCTTCCTTTTTATTTAAACAGAAAAGGGGAAATGATATAAGAAGTCCTTCTATATATGTGTTGCTTTTATTGGTTCATGAAAAAAGAAGCTCCTAAGCCCGGCGGTGGTGGCTCACGCCTTTAATCCCAGCACTCGGGAGGCAGAGGCAGGTGGCTCTCTAGGAGTTCGAGGCCAGCCTGGTCTACAAGAGCTAGTTCCAGGACAGGCACCAAAGCTACAGAGAAACCCTGTCTCGAAAAACCAAAAAAAAAAAAAGAAGAAGAAGAAGAAGAAGAAGAAGAAGAAGAAGAAGAAGAA
>NW_004949164.1:2138470-2148524 GCF_000317375.1 Microtus ochrogaster | reverse complement strand
GGCTGGGAGGAGGTGGAAACTTGGTTTTTTTTTTCCTTTTCTCAATAAAAAAATAAATAAATAAATAAATAAATAAAGAAGCTAGAGGTAATAAGCCAATCAGTGATTTAATTAATACAGTTTCTGTATGGTTATTTAGAATCTGGGTGGCCAGGAACAAACAGGTGGCCTCTGACAACACTTAACTACCAACAGGAACATGTAGAACAAAGAACTCTAAACTTGTTCTAGGCCATGTTTGGAACTTGTACATGAATCCCCACTGTTGAGAATAATTTTTTCTAATCCAGACTAGGAATGGATACTCCTCAGGCTGGAGTATCATGACAGAGCTCTGGCTGGGTCTTAGCCTAAGTAACCTTTCTAAATGGATCAATAAGATAGATAAGATTTTCGGATGTCTTTGAAACCCTGGAGAGGATCATGATACACTCCTGTGACATCAGCACTAGAGAGACTGAGGCAAGGGAATTGTTGTTCAAGGATATTCTAGTTTACATAGAGAGACTCTGTCTCAAAATTAACAGGACAAAAGAAAGCAAACAAAAGCTCCTGTTCTCAGTCACCTGTTTGCCAGTATTGTAACTTCAACAGCATCACGAGTGTTTGTAAAATTTTTCCTTTTCACTTTTGAAGATTTCCACTTTTCAAATACTGACACCTACTTTCTTTTACAATAACATTATAACTCTAAATTTGAAAGTTTTCTTTCCATATCTGTCCTTAAAGTTTCTTGACTATATCACATAATATTATATATACTTATCTAAACTATAGTCATTATATGCCTGGTAGATAGTGAGAAGTATAAACCAAGTGTAACAGTGACCAATAACACCTTGGATGTTTCTTCTGTGAAGGATCCAGGCTGTGAACTAGTCCATCCCAAAACATCTCATCTTAAATTTATCCCAGTGCTAAGCACCAAAGAGCTGTAATCGCTTTTAGGTTTGTGGTTTGTTTGTTTGTTTTCTTGTTTTTAGAAAACCAGAAAGGTTGGATGTAACCTATGTCAGGTTCTTGAGGATTCTTTCCAGACAAGGGATCATCCATATTTCTAAACACAAGTGCATCTTGTCTTTTAAATTAATTTCCTACAGTATTTCCCAGTATAATGTGGAAGATGAGTTACCTCTCTCTCCTCTGACAGTCCACTCCAACATAAGGAATCACTTATTGGAAGTCCCAGAATTTGGTGTCAAATACGATTTAAAGGTTGGGAAAGGGAAAAGAGGACTTGAAAAAAAGGAATCCCCAGGAAATCAAGCATTAAACAACCAGAAAAGTGTTAGTATTTCCATCATGACATGGGGTGAATGGATAACAGGGCTTTTGACAGAATCTAATCTCTGATTAAACACTTAGTATTTATTCTAAATATGCCATGAATGATGTGTTTGTTATTAATGTCTGGAGCGTGTTTCGTTATGTTCAGATGTTTAGGATGGTATTGTAATTTCTAGGATACAGTAGTGCAGAAGATTACACCTTAGTCAGAGGAATTAGTGGAAGAGCAATAACTGCCATTTCTAACGCCATGAAACCACCTGAACACAAATATAGCAACATGGCTAGGTCACACATGAGATCATCAGGACATGGATATTTAAAGCAATCCTGGGAGTTTAACAGGAGGGAGCAAAGGGAACAGGGACATTCTAAGTACTCAGAACACACAAACTCATAAAATATCCAGATTCTTCCCATTCTAGAAACAGCACCCAAATACTTACTACAAATGCCTGAGAATTGAGAATGAAGCTCCCAGGCATGAAGAATAGCATACAGCTGAGGTCTGAATTCTGGAATCAGCTCAGACTGATGTAGAACAAAGCAACCTGCCTGGTAAACAGGTTGGAAAAGAAACAGGAGTAGAAGCACGTTGCAAAGCAGACTGACGTACCTGCTGCTCACAAGGCGCCACAGAGGCAAAGGCCACCATGGCCTCTTGATTGGGGGGAGGCCTGTCACCACTTTACACCCCACACTACTGCGCTGTTTGTAGCTGATATGGAAGAATCATAACTCTGAAACTGCACTTATCTCATGGTTGAAGGCGGATCGAATTAATACAGGCCAATTGGTATAAGATGATACAACTTTAATATAAATAGCACACTCACGCAATCGAAGTTCCTGCGATGCCCAGAAACAGGAAACAGGAAGGGGAACCCAGCATCTGTGCACCCCAATTTATAAACATTTGCCCGAGGCCATCCCACCCCCAAAGGGTGGGCTCTCTCTACATCTCCCCCTTTTTGTCTAAATAAGACAGAACTAAACTAACTACAACTATAAACAATAATAACAAATAATAAATGTAACAAACAATATTGAGAACAAAAGTTTTACCGGACACTCTATCTCAAGGAGTCTAAATAATGTAGAGAGTAATTACAATTATATAATCTTTAACTCCGTCAAAGATCTGAGAAGGGAATAAATGTTACTTAACAAATGAGAAATATCCAAAATGTGCCAAAAATGACAGAGACAACTGACTACCTGGGCAATCACCCAAATACTCGTTCGCAATGTTGAGTCAACCAACTTTGGCTAAGGCCTAACATAACTGACATGCCATTATCAAATGCAAGAAACTTTCTTAGAATTATCCTACCTTGTCTTGGCAAGATAAGACAATCTTGTTTCATATCTTTGTCAGTAGTTGAGGTATGGGCTTTTCTTAACCCAAAGGCCAGTTCTGCCAAGAAGACAAGCTCCCAGTGGAGTGTCTTTGGTGCTCAAGGTTCTCTCGGGAGTAGAGTGGCGTTGCCAGGAGTAATTGTGTCTCATAGGCACAGAATTCTAGGTTAGATTAAAGGCCATTTTTCTACAGCTCTTTAAAAAGGCTGAAGATTATACTATCTATACTAAATATAATCTCTAGGTAACTAGAAGACCTGATTAACCTAAAAATAAACATGACAAACATATAATTCTCAATAACTATCTAACTTGAAAACTAAGAGAATAAACAACTGTGCAATATATGAAGACAATAATCTTCATCTGTAAACAATGTCATTACATATCAAATGTAAACAATGATATTACATAAATAGTATCAGAGGTAGAAATGTACATTGTAATATGGTAGATGTATCAATACAATATAAGCATACTCTTATACAAAATTAGAGGTAGGAATACTCACATTCAGTATTCAATATATCAATATACAGGAAACAGTACCAATACAATTTTCTAAAAACAGTAACTCACAAATACCAATCATCCCATCGCACCAGTTAATCCTCTCCCTTTTTATTTTTTGGAAAATACTCCTAATTTCATAAAACATCTCCCCATCCCCTCAACCCCAAACCAACCATTAAAAGATGTCCCTAACCCTGAGGGCAAACTCTGTTGGGAGAGGGGACGTCGTTCTCTAAGATTGCTTCAAGCTGACATGGGGGCGACGTTCTTCTTAGGGGCTCCTGTGAAAGCAAATGATGGTAAAGTTCCCAAATTAACATTTGACCTAAGAAAATTGCAATTGATCTCTGTGCGTTTTGAGAAGGTCTGGCCAGAGTGTTGTCAAAAATGTGCACCATTTGAAATTGACTTGTGCACTTGGTACCAAAAAACAAGTCTAATATTAGCGCTTGAAAAAAAATAATAATCATGACATCATAAAAACCAGGTTGAGTTGAACACGCAGGGAGGGTTGAGCAGAGTTGGCAGGTGCGGAACGCTTCCCTCCAGCGACCAATCTCGCTTGCAAAGGCTGACTAGCTCAGGTGCCCCACATTGGGCGGTGGCTGAAAGCCCTTTGACCTGGGACCCGCGGGGGTCCAGCTGAGGACACCACCCGGGTCCTGGTGCAGGCGCAGGGAAAATCTGCCCCACGTTGGGCGCCAAATGAAGGCGTATCGAATTAATACAGGCCAATTGGTATAAGATGATACAACTTTAATATAAATAGCACACTCACGCAACCGAAGTTCCCGTGATGCCCAGAAACAGGAAACAGGAAGGGGAACCCAGCGTCTGTGCACTCCAATTTATAAACATTTGCCCGAGGCCGTCCTGCCCCCAAAGGGTGGGCTCTCTCTACACATGGTAGCACATAAAATTTATTTAATCCTCTTTTTCCATTCACCTCATCATGTCCTCTGGACAGCTAATCCATGCTCCCTTAGATGCCCTGAGGTCACTTACTGGAGTCACAAATGCCCTGAAGTCATCCACTGGGGTCACAGACCTCTGTTGTCCACTCTCTTAGGAAGTGCCACAGGTCCCTCTAGACTCCCTCCTTGGCTGCAATCTGGTAGTAACATAAATTTTTCAGGATGGCTTTTGATGATTCAACTTTAACTGCTGGGCACTTTGGGAAAGGTTATTCAATGTGACTTGACATTGAAGATTAGCTTAAAAAAAATAACTAGTAAACATTTATATGGGGTAAAATCACAAAATGGTCAATATAAAAACTTTTTAAATATTAAGATGTAGAAATAGATGTGATAAAGCTTCAAAGCCAAAGGCAAATCTAGAAAATGTCATATTAATCAAGCTGCAGATAAGAAAGGAATATCAGACAAAGGAGGAGGCTGTGTGGAGGATAAAGTTAGCAGATTTGAGAGATGTTACAGCTGCTGACTCAGCAGGTTTTCCCAATGTCTGTGATGTGGGGAAGCAGACAGGGTCAGCGTGAACCTCAGATTTTGGGAACTGAGTGGGGAACTATGAGCTAGAATGAGAAACAGAGGAAGAAATCTTGGTTGGAGAGTCTTGGAGTTCAGTTCAGCTGTGCTGAGAGTTAACTAGGATTAGCCATGCACGCAGACAGACACACACACACACACACATACACACACACACACACACACGCACGCGCGCGCACACGGCTTCAACAAGTCAGTTTTGCTAGTGTAGGGCTCAAAAATAAAAATCTCTTTAAAACTTTAGATTTGAATAGCACTTATCAAACTCACCTGTCAGAGCATACACAATATCCCAGAGTCCACAGTGGGGAAAAGGAGGAATGTCAAGGACCTAATCTGCAACATTACATGTGTTTACCGCTGTCTCTTGCAACCCAGGAAATGATATTATGTAAAGTGTGCTTTTCAGGTCCATGTCTAACATTACTGACACTTTCTTGAAAAACTGCATCCTGGACACAAGTTTTTCTACCTAGGAAGGAAGAAATGGTTTTGAAATTTATTAAGGAAACAGTTTTTCTCTTAATGACTATGGTTGGCACCCTGGGAAACATTTCTGTTTCTGTGAATTATATGTTCAGTTGGGGCGGAGGCCCTGAGAAGAAACCCATACACCTTATTCTTATCCACGTGACTTTTACAAACATCATAATCCTTCTTGCAAAGGGATTGACAAACACAATGGTAACTTTTGGTTTGAGAAACTTCCTAGATGAGATAGGATGTAAGATCCTCATTTACCTGACAAGGGTGGCCCGTGGGGTCTCCATCTGCACCAGCGGTCTCCTCACTGTGGTCCAGGCCATCATCATCAGTCCCAGAGCATCTGGGTGGAGGAGGCTCAGACCACAGTCTGCATGGCACATCCTTCCATTCTTTTCATTCTTTTGGATACTCAATGCTTTAATAGGTATGAACCTAATCCATTCCATCACAAGTACAAGCCTGAATATATCACAGTTTAAGAGTGAAAGCAACTGTTATTTTATGCTAGAAAGTCAGAAAATAAAATGGATTGTTCTATCTCTCATGGTCCTGAGAGATGCTGTGTTTCAGGGAGCCATGGGAGGCACCAGTGGCTACATGGTATTTCTTCTCCACAAGCACCACCAGCATGTCCTCTACCTTCAGAACTCCAAGCTTCTCTACAGAACTCCCCCTGAGCTGAGAGCTGCTCAGAGTGTCCTCCTTCTGATGCTCTGTTTTGTTTTCTTCTATTGGACTGACTGTGCTTTTTCTCTATTTTTAAGTCTCTCTTCAGTGGACAATTCCTTGATGGTAAACATTCAAGAATTTATGACTCTTGGTTATGCAACTTTTAGCCCCATTGTGTTGATTCACAGGGATCAACTTCTGACTGAGTGTTGGCATGCTCAGTGGGAGAAATTGAGAAAATGTCTCTCTCCTTTATCTGTTCAATGAGTATGAAAGAGCTCTCAGTCCTGCAATATTGTCAGTAGACAAAGTCTTACAAAGCACTTAAGCATATGTTTATTCTCAATCTTCCTGGTGACTCAGAGCCTTGAGTGGAGAGAGTGAGGAAGACCATAACAAATGACAGTGACATAGAAACCTCATTTTCTGTATTGTCACCTTTTTAAAGGTATTTTGGTTTTCATTTTAAATTTCCTATATTTGTATTCATTTATTGTGTGTGAATAGTTTGCATGCAAGTATACCTGTGTAGCACATGTATGCCTGGACCTTCAGCTTCTGGGGAAAAAACCATCAAATGCCCTGTGACTGACTGAAGTTATATAGATGTCTCTGAAACAAATTATGACTGCCAGAAATTGAACCTGGCTGCTCTGGAAGACCAACCAGCACTCTTAACTACTGAGCTATCTCTCCAGCACTGAGAAAGTAACTTTCCTTAGAATTTGTAGAACTCATTTCACACCTACGATGACTGGAAGTATGCAGAAGAATTTGGTGGATTGAATCACAATTCATCATGATTTAATCATGTTGCCAAAGGATCTGATTCTACATTCATTTAAATAAAGGATTCACTGCTTGATTTCTTAAATTGGGCACACAGAGTAAGATATTGATATAGTTCTAAGAATCTGCTAGACCTATATTGAAAAATACTTATTGGTATAATCACTGAACATGAAATTGTTGAATCATTAGAGATAGGTTTATGCCTTAATTTTTAAATCTTATCAGTCATATCTGACTAGAACCCCTGTAAACATTTGGGTGCATCATGGATTTACGTTATAATGATGAACATGGACTTACTTTTTGCTTGGTTACACAGTATACACAAAACTTTTAAGTGATATCTGTATTATTCAGTGTTATAATTTAAAAATAGCTTGCTTTTTAATATAAGGATTTATTTTTATTTATGTGTCTATATGAGTTTATGCCTCATTTTTACAGGTGCCCACAAAGGAAAGGAGAGATCATTGGGTCCCTGGAAGCTAGAGCTACAGGCAGTCATAAGTTCTATGATGTGGATGTTGAGGAACCAGGGTCCTCTCCAAGATGAGCGTGTCTCTGAACATCCCTCCTGCTCCTTGTCTTTCTCACGTAAATGTGACTTGTTTGTAGTTAACATCCATTGCTTACCTTAGTCTCACAGCTCTTTTGTGAAAGTCTTTTTCTAATAGTTGATATAAATGACCAGACAAATCAAACACTTTCTAAATCAGTCTGTGTAATTTGACTCAAAAAGAGGTGGTGACAGAACATGGAGAAGGAGTAAAGGAACATAAATTTAATCTGAATAATGAAGAGATTGCTCAACATTAAGAATATGCATGGGAGCTTTAAAACAATCTTAAATTTTTTTAAAAAGGATAGACAAGAGATACTTAATTGCTGACACAGCATGACCATGGATGGCCTGGACTTAAGTGGTACACAAAATTGCTCTATTCAATTTCCCTCTAAAAGTTAGAGTGTGTTCAGAAAAAAAATTGATTAAACATAAATTAAAATGTTAATACATAATGAAAATTCTAAATGAGTATAGGATAGTGAAGCCAAACTGAAAATGGGATTCAATAACTCCCTTCAGGCAAATCACAGATTTGACAGGTGGATTAGTATAGATAACTTCATCATTTCCTTATGCTCAATGCACTGCTCATCACTAGGATGAACCTGTGGACATTATACTAAATGAAATAGGTCAGCTGCATGTAGACAAATACCACATGATTTTACTAATAAGTGGAACCTAAATACAAAAGAGAATGGAGTCTTCAGTGTGTGGTGTGCAGCCTACAGCCCTCAGAAACTACCTGCATATGGTTTTGGGCTTTGAATTTGTTGTTGTTTTAATTTTTTATTATTTAAAACAATTCTCTGGGAGGTGGAGGCAGGGGGATCTCTACAAGTTCTAGCTCAGCCTGGTCTACAGAGCGAGTTCCAGGAAAGTCAAAACTACACAAAGGAAACCCTATCTTGAAAAACAAACAAACAAAAAATCAAATTTAAATATACTTTGAAAATAGCCTTCCACTCTTCCAATTTCCTCCAGAACCTCTCCTCTTCCCTGTGGCAATTTCACAGACAATGAGGAGAAAGACCATGACCCAAATCATAACCATATTAAAGCAGCTTTATTTGTGAACACATCAGAGCCAAGTCAACACTGTCTCCCCTAACGCAGGGTTCATAAGACCAGATTCGATTCAATTTTCCATACCTCGTTTATAGGGCAAAACCTCAAGGTGGGGGATCTTTTCAAGGCACCATGGTTACAGATGAGAGACCAGGCAGTTAAGAGTTCACAAAGCGGTTGAGGAAATCTTGGAATGTGTGTTATAGAACGTTTCATGGTTATGTGGTAGGGTACAGCCAAGCTCTGAAACAGACACTCAAGTTTGGCAGTCAACAGGCTTAACTTAGCTACAGACTTAAAATGGTTCCCAGGAACAAAATGGCTGAGGGCTGGTTCCTCACCTAACCACCTCAAGTTCATGCATTCTCTCCACTTCTTCAAAACGCTCTCTTAGCTGGGAGATGGTGGCGCACACCTTTAATCCCAGCACTTGGGAGGCAGAGGCAGGCGGATCTCTGTGAGTTCGAGACCAACCTGGTCTACAGAGCTAGTTCCAGGACAGGCTCCAAATCCACAGAGAAACCCTGTTTTGAAAAAAAAAACAAAAACAAAAACAATCAAAACGCTCTTTTAATAATTCAGATGCTGAATCCAAGCCCAGTTCACACTCACTTGGAGGGTATGACAGAAGATCCTCAGAGTTCCTCATTCTTTTGTTTATGGCACAAGAGTTTTTAGCCTCTTTTTGTGAAAAGTGTATCACTTAGTAACGCTCATTGATTCACATCAGAAACACAGGGGAAACAGTGACCTGGAGCTTCCTCCTCCAGGCCAGAGTAGTGACCAGGAGCCACACCCCAGCCCAGCCCAGCCCGGCTCTCACTTCTGCACTGGAGATGCTCCTCTCACCTCCTCTCAGCCCTGTGCCCACAGCTATTCACAGTGCACTGCATCAGCAACTGGAAAGGCCCCCCAGGTGGGACAGCACATGACAGACAGAAGCATCCCTAAGGTAGACAAGTTGTACAGAGACCAGGGAAGAGGGTTGAAGGGGAGGGGAGGGGAAGGAAGGAGGGCAGAAAAAAATGAATAGCTCAATAAAATCAATAAAAAAAAATAAAAATTTAGGTTTATGATTCTTTTACTATCCCTTAGAAGATTACCTTCAGAGATAATGAAGTGATTGATTTTTTTTTTTTTTTGTAAGGAAAAAAATGCAGCCTGGCAGTAAAAGAACTGGCTGAGAAAAAGACTTTCCTTGCTTACACTCTATAATAAATTGTTTGGGTATGAAAGTATGTGGGTTTGTAAGTGCTACAGCTCTGAAGGGAATGGAATCCTGACTGTCTGGAGTCAGGCTATACCTACAGCTCTTCTGGTCAGGGATGGTTTCCCTGCAGGAACATAGAGGCCTGCTCCTCTCTGAGAGAGACTTTACAGCTCAGCTCTGCTCCACTCTACTAAGAGCTTCCCAGCAGAGATGTGTGTTGTTTCTCTGCTCTGACAGAAGTAGCTACTTCTCTGCTTCACTCTGCTAAGGGGGATCTCCCAAACACCCGACACCCAGACACCTCTCATATTTCCACTCTCTTCTCACCCCTAACCCCTATTCCCCTACCCCTCACTCCACTACCTCCACTCCCACAACCCCCACAAAATTGTAGCAGTTTGCTCCTGTGAAAATTGGTCCTTCTCTGCTCTGCCCGGATTCAGCCCTATATGAGCCCAGTGCCTGTTCAGCAGGGAGCTGACTTGCTACTTTTTCCACCCTGGGAGAGGCAGCTGCTCTCCTGGATTCTTCCCTCCCAATAAATCTCTTTTTTTTATTTATTTATTTATTAAAGATTTCTGTCTCTTCCCCGCC
>NW_004949164.1:2136607-2138370 GCF_000317375.1 Microtus ochrogaster | reverse complement strand
TACCCCTGGACCCAGCAATACCACTCTTGGGAATATACCCAAGAGAGGCCTTATCATACAACAAAAGTATATGCTCTACGATGTTCATAGCAACATTGTTTGTGATAGCCAGAACCTGGAAACAACCTAGATGTCCTTCAATGGAAGAACCGATAAATCTCTTGAATGACTTTTTGGGTGAAGATTCACACTGTCGTTGATTTGTCTTAATGTTTTGGAGGGGTCATGGAGGGCATGCAGCTTTGCTATGTGGTTTCAGTTGCTCTGGAAACCATTTTATAGCCCAGGCCTTGACCTGGTAATCTAGCTGCCTGAGCATTTGCTGCCACACCACAATCTGTTCTAACGTTATCCAAACATTAAATAAGTTAAGCATTATGATGATTTACATAAAAAAATAAGACTAGTTCGAGGCAACCTAAGACTAGGTAGGTGGAAGGTAGATACTTACCATCTTCCTGTCTACCAGCCTTGTCGTGTGACTTTTAGGGTTTTTTTCCTTCTGTCAGAAATTGTAAAAAAAAAAAAAAAAAAATTCTCTCAAAACCAAAGAATCAAAACAGGATAGGGTAGACGGAGGTGAGAGATTACCCTTTCCTGTGGTGGGTTTGCACAACAGAAGTTACCAGAGCACAGTAAACTGGTCACCAATTGTTCGACATTGCCAGGTTCCAAAACCACTAGGAAAACAGTGATGACAAGGTGGGACAATCCTAACCATGTTAGATCTCAAATAATCACCAGGAGAAGCTCTGGCTAGAGAACTCTCAAATGATGCCATCATGGGTCTGTAGACCACACTCCAGGCCAGAGCCTCACTGGCATAGGGTCTCGTTTTCTGTAAATCACTGGGGCCGACACTGAACATCTGGGGTTTGCTAATCACTTTGCCTGTAAATCCACGCTCCTTTCAACACTGATCTGCGCAGGTGCATGCTGAGCTATGGACCAGGGTAGTGAGCTACTGAAGACATCAGCTTGGTGAAGGCCAAAAACCACGGCTTTGCCCAGCAAAAGGACATTGCTTATGCTGAGCACTCACAGCCCCAGGTCCAGGAGGACAGAGAGGGTTCAGGATGCCCCCTGACCCTGCTTCCCTGCAGCTCCCTGTGCTGCAGGTTCCCCAGGGAGGTTCTTGTCTGTCACTTGTGTGCCCTGCCTGGAGGACCCTGGGATGGCTAAGAGCTGTTCACGAAAGTTGCCCATCAGTTCACTACAGTTCCTGCTGGAAGAGAACGGAAACACCTCATCAGTTCCTGATGGATGTGGAGCCGAACCAACTCTCTGCAGCTCAGGATCAAACAAGCATCGGGCAGGAAGGAAGCTCAGTCCTTCCTGGTCTCTTCCAGGTCCAGGAGTTGAAACTCTTCAGAGTGAAGAAAGAGAAAGGCCATGCTGTCGGCCTGTATAATAGTGCTCTTTGCTAAGATAAAGTAGGGTTTTTAATAAGATCCAACAAGGTTAAAGATCACCTTCAGAGTATTAAGAAGTAGATGCATGCTAGGGAGAGGGCTCTTTCTCTACAGCATTTATATTTACAGGTTGTAAGAGTTTCATGAGTGGACAGTCTCTCTCGAGTGGAATGTTTCTCTCATGAGCGGACAGTCTCTCTCACAAGTGGACAGTCTCTCTTATAAGTGAACAGTCTCTCTTGTGAGTAACAGACTTTCTCATGAGTGGACAGTCTCTCTCATGAGTGGACAGTCTCTCTCATGAGTGGACAGTCTCTCTCATGAGTGGACAGTCTCTCACGAGTGGACAGT
>NW_004949164.1:2126075-2136507 GCF_000317375.1 Microtus ochrogaster | reverse complement strand
TCTCTCACGAGTGGACAGTCTCTCTCATGAGTGGACAGTCTCTCTCATGAGTGGACAGTGTGAACACAATGAGAGATCTGTTCCTCACCTAGCATTTCCATCCAGATCCATATGTTACCTATATTTTCTCACGCATCTTTAAAAGTAAATGTGGTACAAAATCTTCAACAAAGAGACTTTTGATACATGGTGTGAAATGTTTCTCACAGAAAAACAAAATGTACTTATCCATTTCCTTCCAGTATATCATCTGGTGGATACAGTGAGAGCACTTGACATTTTGCTTAGAGAATTCTGTGTACACCGCAGTGGGAACGGCTGCCCCAGGCTGTGTACGACCTCACGTTAGCTAAATGAGGGAAACTGATGGTTATCCACGTCTGCACCCACAGGAGCCATAGCGTGAGACCAACAGGGAAAGAGGTGTCATGGTGGAACTGTGCTGGTACGGGAGCAGACGTTCTAAGGAGAGACGTTTGTCACCTCTATTTCTCTACCTGAGTATTGATACAATAAACCCAAAGAATTAACATGTGCCCAGGAATCAGCCCCACCCTTGGGGAGGAGAAAGGCTGAAGCCCTGGGCCTGTCAGACACATGTTGGCCTGAGTATGGCAAGCATGGCACTGGCAGGTTTTGCCCTTTCCCCTTCCTCTCTCTTGCTCAACCATTAGACTACATTCCTAAAGCTGGCCACCTAGGGCTTTTCCCTTACTGGCCATTTTGTTATGCCTGACTAATTCTTGAGGTTGATCACCACAGTCCAACTCTCAAAACATCAAGGTCAAGGAATCCAAATTCCTTATTTTTACTAACCTAATTAAAATACTCAATCAAAACTTACCAAGTCATCCTGGCTCATTCTAACACAGACCTCGCCTTTTTCCCTCTTAAAGCTAACACTTGCAAAGGTATTTACTCCTGTTTCTGCCTGATTCAGATTCAGCCACCTTGTCTCTTTGCCTTGCTTAGTAAAGGATCTCTGTGTTTGGTTTGTGCTTGGGAATTGGTGTTTGGGTGTTTGGGTCTATGCCTAATCTGCTGTCCAGAGGAGAGCACCCTGAAGTATGCAGAGAAAGAAAGATTCTTTCTCTCCTTGAATTTGCCCAATCACAAATAAATCCATTTGCTTACTCGGTTTGTTTCTTAATTTCCTTAAGGAAGCAGTGGCATGAGGGAATTCTGCGGTTTCCATTTTTCATGTGCATCTGTGTTTATGTGTCTGTGTTTTAAATGTGTGTTACATTTTTGCAAGTGGGCAGGCACGTGTGTGTGTGTGTGTGTGTGTGTGTGTGTGTGTGTGTGTGTTTGCACACGTGTACATTTGGACTGTCTCGCATGCAGAAGACTGAGGTTGGTGTCAGGAATCATCCTCCAATGTCCTCTTTACTGAGTCTGGAGCTGTCAAACACAGAGCTCATCAACATGGCTAATCTCACTGTCCCGTTCCTCTAGGGATAGCTGTCCCTGGCTTCTGAGGCTGGAATTACAGGCAAGCTACCAATAGGTATTTAAGTGAGTTGGGACTCACACTTGGAAGCAAAGCATTTTAACCACTGAGCCATCTCCCCATCCATGATTTATTAATCTTCAGTGCCACCCGGTAACAGGAAAATCCCTCACATGATATCAGATTTCAAAACAAAAGCGAGGTCACCAGTGATCCCCCCCAGCATGTCCTCTGTCTGTGAGTGGCCAATATTCTCTACAGAACTCCCCCCCCCGACCCCCGCAGAGGAAGCTGCATAAAAGGCTTTCTTCCTGATATTTTATCTTTGATTGAATAAACTAGTCTGAGCACCATAAGCTTTAAACTATATTTTCTTTATATTTTAAAGACAAAAAAGAAATTTAGAAGTTTTCTAAGCAGAATAGGAAAGACATCAGAGAGCCGTGTGGGGTAGTGCATACCTTTAATCCCACCCGCCACTTCAGAGGCAGAAGCAGTTGGATGTCTGGTCTACAGAGAGAGTTCTAGGAAAGCAAGTTCTACACAGAGAAACCCTGTTTCGGGGTTGGTAGGGAGAGACATAAGAAGGAAGTGGTGAGCCAGAAAAAATCATTTTATTTTTCAATATCTATCTACCCTGACCTTTGCAGTACACAACTTAGTTTCTTTACACCTGGATTCCCCTTTCAACAGAGAGGATGAAATTCTGGTTTCCTCAAATGCTGCCACTGCATTTACAGAGAAGCATATTTAGCTTCTATTATGTACCAGTTGCACCTATAAGTATGGAGACACCATCTGTATGGGGCACAGAGTAAGAGTCATGACCTCGAATGGATCTCCCAAGGCAACCCAGTGGTGCATTCCCTTCAAGAAAAAAAAGATGAGGATCTAGAAAACACCATATTGAGTGAGATAAGCCAGGCTCAGAAAGACAAATATCACTCACTCATAAGTGGCTTTTAGACATAAAACATAGAAAAAAACAGCCTACAATTCACAATCCCAGAGAACCTAGACAACAATGAGGACCCTAAGAGAGACATACATGGATCTCATTTACATGAGAAGTAGACAAAGACAAGATCTTCTGAGTAAATTGGGAGTGTAGAGATCATGGGAGAGGGCAGAGGGAAGGGGAAACAAAAGGAGGGGAGGGAAGAAAAATATATAGCTCAATAAAAACAATAAATAAGAAAAGGAAAAATGATGATATCATTTCTTCCAGTCTCAGCCCTGCATGTTTATTTACATCACTTTGCGTGCAGGAAAGGAAGGGTCTCCTAGGAACTACAATATAAAGTACAAAGAAGGAGCAGTCTTGGGCACACATAAGTTATAAGGTGGCCTTAATAAATTTTATACTAAATAAAGGTTGCTTTTGGAATAAGGCCAAGGTTAGGGAGGCATTAAGATTTCAAATCCCATGAAAAGGTTAATGTGCAGGAATGAAACCATCAGTTACAGCAACGACCTTCCCTTCCCTGCTGGTGGGCACAGGCGGAACAAGGGACTCTAAACTGTCCTGGTCCATGTTCGGGACTTGCTCGGGCAAACAGAACGCTCAGCGCTGAGCATCATTTCTTCTATTCTCATCTAACAAGAGACTTGGTCTGGTTGTCAGAAGTTGGTTCCCTTCCAGGTCACAGCTTGGCACTTTGGGACAATGAAAATCAGTCAGGAGATGTGGGGAGCTCCGTACAGAGAGACTTAGTTAGTTGCTCATTTTCTCCCCTCACATCCTTCCTCTCAAAATAATTAAATCTTAATTAAGTTTGAAATTACTTCTGAGCAGGACAGATGTAGTAATTGTGGAAAGAGGGAAAACTGTACTTCAGGGACTGGGGCTCTGCAGAGGCCTTCCTTCCCCTGACACTGTGACAACATGAAACGTGAAGTCTGCAATACCTGATGGCAGCCAAGAGCCCCACAAATCCTGAAGTACAAATATTACCAGGCAAGCGTCAACTTCCCAGAGCTGCCCCAGATCCTGTCTGTACCACAGAGGCTCAGGTGAGTACATGGAGGTAAGAGCTTCGATCCCCTCTGCTGTGCCATGGAGAGTTTCATTAAAGCAGAAGATTCTTCTCTAACTAATCCAGGGAACAGGTGCAAGGCTCCAGGACCCCCAGGACCTCCAGTTTCCTCCTGACCCTGACAAAGCTCCAAAAAGATCAAAGGAGACTAACTAGTTCCTGGAGAAACAGAGTTGGAACAGAAAGGCTGAGGCATCCTCAGGCTGGAATGTCATGACAGAGCTCTGGCTGAGTCTTTGCCTAAGGTTAGCTTCTTGCCTTTTAAAAAGGACTCAATAAGATATAGAAAATTTTTCATAGACAATCAAAATCTTGTGACAGGAACTAGAGAGATGGTTCAGTGGTTAGGAGCACTTGCTGCTCTCCCACAGAACCTGGGTTTGTCCCAGCACCTACATGATATCTCACAACCATCTGAAACTGTAGTCCTAAAGATCTGATGACTTCTGGTCTCCACAGGCACCAGGTATATACATGTCGACAAAATACCTATACATGTAAAATGGTAAAAAAAAAATTCAAAATAAAAAGCATAACTTTGAGACGAGAGGATAGTACATCCTGTGATGTCAGCAGTAGGAAAATAAGCCAGGAAGATTATATACTTAAGGCATTTTCATATTCCAAAGTGTTTTCTTTTACAATGACTTGATAAGTCCTAAACCCATTTACGGGAAACTTGAAGGTCTTTGTTAAAGTTTCTTGACTCTGTCACATAATATTATACATACTTGTAAGTCAATTTTACTCTTGTATGCTTGGCAAGTGTGAAGCATAAACTACTAGAGTAACAGTTACCATTACCATCTTGAGACTTCCTGCTGTAAAGAGTCAAGGCTGTGAAGTAACTACATCCTGATACAGCTCATCTTCATTTTATCCCAGTGCTAAGCAACAAGGAGCAATAATCTTATTAATTGGCATGGAAGAAATCACTAATACAACTCAGAGTTCTGGAATTATACCAGAATATGGTATTCTTTGTCTCTGTAAATAGAAATCACACCTTTTAAGGTAAAACATTCCACAAGCTAATTTAGGAGATGAGCCACCTCTACCTCCCTGTGAGTCTTCAGTTAGAAAACAGAAATCACTTTTAAGATGTCCCAAAGCTGGCTTCAAATAGGACTCAGAGCTTTAAAGTTTGGAAAGAAGAAAAGAGGGTTAGCAAGTGGGAACTTCAACAAACAGAAAACATGAAATATTTTTCATTAGGACTAGAAGCAAAAAGATCACAGGGATTTTACAGATTCTAATCTCTAAGCAAATATTTCATGATTATTCTAAATGTGCTAATGAAGGTAGTTATGCTGATACGCTTGCTATTAATATCTGGAGCATATTCCATTATTTACAGACATATAAAAGGTTATCGTGAATTCTGGGATTCAGTGATACAGGAGATAATTACCCCTCTGTCAGAGGAGCAGTTGAAAGGCAATAACTGACATTTCTTGAGTCATGAGGCAATATGAACTCACAAGGTCACACGAGTTACAGGTGAGATCAGACATGATATTTAAAGCAATCCTGTGAGTTTAACAGGAGAGAGCAAGGGGAACAGAGGCGTTCCAAGTACTCAGAACACACAAACTCATGACATATCGAGATTCCTCTTATACTAGAAAAGGTGCCAAAGAAATGAGAATGGAGCTCCCAGACATGAAGAATAGCATCCTGCCGACATCTCAGTTCTGGATCAGCTCAGACTGATGTAGAACAAAGTGGCCTGCCTGAAAAACAGGTTGGAAAAGAAACAGGAGAAGCAACCTGCAGAGCTGCTGCTCACGAGGCCCCACAGAGGCAAATGACACCATGGCCTCTGAGATGGGGGAATCCCTGCTCTCAGCAGTATGCCCCAACATACCGTGCTATATGTAGCCATTACTGAGGACTCGTAACTCAAAAATCACTCATTTCATAACAGCACATGATACCTCATTGACCCCCTTTCCTGTCCACCTCATCATTATCCCCTGATCCAGAACTTTTCCAAACTCCTTTAGATGCCCTGAGATCACTCACTGGGTCACAGATTCCCCGAAGACATCCACTGAGATCACAGCCCTCTGCTACCCACTCTCCTAGGAAGTGCCCCCAAGATACCTCTCGATGCCCTCCCTGGTTGCAATCTGGTAGTTACATGAGTTTTTAACCCAACAGTCTTTTCCAGGATGTCTTTCAATGATTCAGCTCTAACTGTTGAACCCTATGTAGAAAAGTTATTCACTACAACTTGACATTGGGAACTGTTTAATTATATATATATGAAGTGAAATCACAGAATGGTTCATCTCAAGAAATTTAAAAGAAGAAATCCAAATTATAAAGCTTTGAAACCAAATGCAAACCTGGGAGTGGTTATACTAAGCAAGATACAGATGAGAAAGGAATATCAAAGGAGGGGGCCGTGTGGAGGGTAAAGTTAGCAGATCTGAGAGATGTTACAGGTGCTGACCCAGCAGTGTTTCCCAGTGTCTGTGGGATGTGAGGAAGGCAGACAGGGTCAGCAAGAGCCTCAGGCTTTGGGAATTGGGGAGGAAATATGAAATAGAATGAGAAACAAGGAAGAAATTGTGGTTGGAGAAACTTGGAGTTCAATTCAGCTATGCTGAGAGTTAACAAGGATAATACACACACACACACACACACACACACACACACACACTTAAACAAGTCAGTTTTGCTAGAGTAGAGCTCAAAACTAAAAGTCTCTTTTAAAACTTTAGATTTTGAACAGTAGTAACCAAATGCTGTGTGTTAGAGCACACACAATATCCCAGAGTCCGCGGTGGGAAAAAGGAGGCTTTTCATGTGGCCATCGCTGCCTCTTGCACACTAGAAAAGGCTATTGTGAAAAGTGTGCTATTCAGGTCCATGTCTAACATTTCTGATGCTTCTTAAAAAATGTTTGCAGCCTGGAATACAAATTTTTCTACCTAGGAAGGAAGAAATGGTTTTGAAATTTACTAAGCAAATAGTTTTCCTCTTCATGACTGTGTTTGGCACTCTGGGGAACATTTCTGTTTCTGTGAATTATATGATCAGTTGGTGGGGGAGCACTGAGAAGAAACCCATCCACCTTATTCTCATCCACTTGGCTTTTACAAACATCATAATTCTTTTTGCAAAAGGATTGCCAAACACAATGGTAGCTTTTGGTTTGAGAAACTTCCTAGATGACATTGGATGTAAAATCCTAATTTACTTGGAGAGGGTTTCCCGTGGGGTCTCCATCTGCACCAGCAGTCTCCTCACTGTGGTCCAGGCCATCATCATCAGTCCCAGAGCATCTGGGTGGAGGAGGCTCAGACCACAGTCTGCGTGGCACATCCTTCCATTCTTTTCATTCTTTTGGATACTCAATGCTTTAATAAGTGTGAACCTAATTCATTCCATCACAAGTATAAACCTGAATATATCACAGCTTAAGAATGGTTACAGCTACTGTCATTTTATGCTAGAAAGTCAGAAAACAAAATGGATTATTCTCCCTCTCATGGTCCTGAGAGATGCTGTGTTTCAGGGAGCCATGGGAGGTGCCAGTGGCTACATGGTACTTCTTCTCCACAAGCACCACCAGCATGTCCTCTACCTTCAGAACTCCAAGCTTCTCTACAGAACTCCCCCTGAGCTGAGAGCTGCTCAGAGTGTCCTTCTTCTGATGCTCTGTTTTGTTTTCTTCTATTGGACTGACTGTGCTTTTTCTCTATTATTAAGTCTCTCTTTAGGAAACAATTCTGAGACGATAATTGTTCGAGAATTTCTGGTCCTTGGTTATGCAATTTTCAGCCCCCTTGTGCTGATTCACAGGGATGGACTTTTGGCTGAGTGTTGGCATGCTCACTGGAAGAAATTGAGAAATTGTCTTTCTCATTTATCTGTTTAGTAAGCATGAAAGAATTCTCAGCTCTGTAATACTGTGGGTAAGACAAAATCCAAGCAAAACACTCTAAACATGTTTTTATTCTTAAACTGTAATCCTGGTGACTCATAGCCTTGACTTGAATAAGATCTAAGCAAATTACAGCGATATAGATATCTCTTCCAGCTAGGCACCCCAGATAAGGGGCTTTGATTGCAGATTGTGAAAATGGTTTTCTCAGGACTGTGATTCCAGTAGGATATGTGAGAACAAATTTGGTAAATTTTATCAAGAGAACTAGAATATCTCTCTTTTCTGACAGGAATTTCTTATCTTAGCTCTATAGCCACAGGAACATTTGTTCTTTGAGAATTTTATCGGGGAAAATGTTATATATTATAAAATTGTACCTAAGTGCTCTGGAAGAGCACACAGTGCTCTTAAGTACAAAGTCATCTCTCTCGTGTCTCTCCCAAACTTTCTACTATGAAAATTTACATGAAAGAATCAATAAGTCTTATTTTTACAATTATTGTCATTTTTTCACTGTGGATCCCAAGTAAACAATACTTCTGAAAATGAGGGAAAATGCAGTTTCCTAAGCACACAAAAAAGAAGGTTAATAATTATCCTGCCATAGAAAGGAATTGTAAGGAAATGATGAAGAATCAAAATACCTTCGTCTGGGATGACAGGTACTGTGCAATTTCAGTCAATAGAATCCATTGACACCAATGCACTGAGACTTTTCATGGGTGCATGACGACTTTCTACGGGAGAATAGATTATAGACCGTGTGATAATAGGATAATGGATGCACAGGAAAGTTTCAGTCTAGATTCTCCCATAACTGCTGCATTGATGAAAATGTGAATTCCTCTTTTTTCAGTATGGATAAATCAATGAGTTTTCTAGCAGAGAGGACTTGTCTGTGGCTGCCCTTTGTAGGGATGTGGGCTCTTCACAACATTATCCATTTCTCTGTTCCCAAAGAACTGCAAAAGGATCTGATTCTACTTTAATTTAATTGACAGTTTCTGCAATTGGATTCATGCAACAAGGCATTGGGTAGAGAATACGGTTCTAGTTACCAGCTATTGAGTGAACCCATTATGAAAAATTCTTACTGATAGATAACTTATTATACAACCTCTAAACACAAAACTCTAGAATTGTCAGAGACATATTTGTACCCTATTTGAAAACAGCATTTCTATCTCCTCTGGCGAGAACCCCTGTAAACATTTGGGTACATCATGGTTCAGTTTTACAATGGTGAGTACATATTTATTTTGTGTGTGGTTGCACAAAAAAATTGTTAGCAATTTCTGTTATAATTTTATCTTATAGTTCCTTAAACTAGTTTTCAGTATAACTATTACTTTGCAATGTGAATATAAAAATATTACTTATCTTAGTCTCATGGTTTTCTTCTTACAAGCTTTAAATGTATCTATCATTAAGACTAGACCACACAAGTACTTTCTAAATCAGTTTCTGAGAACCAACTCACAAGGAAATGATATAAGAACCTAGGGATGGGGTGAAGAACAATGTGTAAAATCTGAACCACAAGAGAAGATTGCTGAGCTTTAAGAATAGACAGGAGATGCTTGACCATTGATACAGCGTCAGGAAGAATAGACTGGATTTTGAGTTTCTTAAATTGGTGCCACTTTGGGCTTCTCTCCAGAAAAGCAAAATTGAATCAAAATTTAAATGGCTCCAACGCTATATGTAGAAAATAAATAAAACTAAGGGAAATGCTAAGTTAAAATTGTTGCAACTCTACATGTGTAAGGAACAGAATTTGAAAATATAGAATTTATAGTAGTTTCATCAAGTGACTTTCATTTTCTTCTCTTCATAGATTTTGTTGCCAGTAAAATAAAAATAAGAACATGAATCTCGCAGTGATTATTGCCTTCAAAACCTTTCATAATGTTTGAACAAATGATAACTAAAAAAAAAATGCTTGAAATCAGGTACCCTCAGATCAAAGCGTTTTGGCGGGTGTGGGTGTGCATGCCTGCTATCTCAGGACTCGGGGTTAAGAAAGGGAGGAAAGGGAGGGTAGAGGATGAAGGAGGAAGAGGAGAAGGAGGTGGAGGCAGAGCTGGGGCTCTCAGCAATGTGCTCGCTGTGCATGCCTGAGAACCTGAGTTCAGATCGCTAGGTTCCATGTGGAATAAAACAAGCCAGGCAGAATGACATGAGCAACTCTAGCACTGAGAAGGCGTCGTAGGAAAGACCCTGCCAGCTCACAGGA
This sequence comes from Microtus ochrogaster, assembly GCF_000317375.1. NCBI lineage: Eukaryota > Metazoa > Chordata > Mammalia > Rodentia > Cricetidae > Microtus > Microtus ochrogaster. The sequence goes on along the minus strand of NW_004949164.1, from coordinate 2,126,887 downwards.
CAACTACCCAATCTATAAGCTCTGAGGGAGATCCTGTTTCAGACAATAAAGTGTAGAGGGTGGGGGAGATGGCCACCAAGCCTGATGATAAATAAGTTCAGGCCTTGGGACCCACATAGTGTAACGACAGAAATTACTCCCATAAGTTCCCCTCTGACCTCCATGTGCAGGCTATACACACAAATGTGAACCAAAAATAGTGATAAGGTGGAGAGTGATAGTGGAAGATGACACCAGAAATCAACTCCATATTTACGTGGAGAGAGAGAGAGAGAGAGAGAGAGAGAGAGAGAGAGAGAGAGAGAGAGAATATGCAAATCTTCAGCAGGAAACTATTAAGTCCACACCCAGGCACATCGTAAATCGCTAAAAATTAAAACAATAAATAAAGTTTTGAAAGTGTCCTTGGAGAAACAAGAGACTACTTATAAACAAATATAGATTATCAAATAACATTGGCATCTTCACAAGGCAATCTGAATTTTATACAAAAACCTTCATCGATCACCTTTCCTTGTGAAACCTCAACTCAGATTGGTGGGGAATCGTGACCTTTTACCTTTAAAACAACAGTACACCTTTACAAACCAGTGCCAGGGCTGCAGAAATGTCTCAGTGGTTAAGAGCACTTAATACTCTTCCATAGGACCCTGTTTCAATTCCCAGCACCCACAGGCCGCTCACAACGGTCTGTTCTCCATTCCTAGGGGCTCTGATATCCTCTTCCAACTTCCAGACATGGCATGCACACAGTACACAGATACTCATACAGGCAAATATTCACAAACACAATATAAAAATCTAAAAAAAAA
>NW_004949164.1:2123783-2125592 GCF_000317375.1 Microtus ochrogaster | reverse complement strand
TGGGTCTCTGTCTCTGTCTCCTTTCAGCACCTGATGAAGGTTAATATTCAAGAGGATGCCTATATGTTTTTCTTCTAAAGACAAATGTCATTTTAGACTAGTGTTCTATCAAATCTGAAAGGTCTAAATGAGTTCATTTCTCACCACAAAGTAACCTAAGAATTGAGTGCAGTTCATTTGTGCAAGAAGGGGAGAATTGATTGACAGTACGTATTTGTGGCAGTATCTTTGAAAGGGAATCTGGCTTCACCCTCTATGAGCTATGAGACTCAACATTGACTCATATCTGGAAACTCACTGATGAATAGTTCTAGTGTTTCAAGTCAGATGAATCTAGAACTGGTGATATATTTCATACAGAACTCAGGTAGAATTCTAGGCCACTCGAGTCTTACAGTTATCAGATACCACGATCAGTTGACCAAAATACAAAAAGGTTCTCTGTATTCAATTACTCTGATCACTGTTATTTTCATGACTGTAACAACCTTCTCTATGGTGAATAAGTCTAATCATTTGTTCCCTGTCCCCTCGGAACCAGATGGGCACAGTTTGACGGGAGATTCCATGTCAACTGCAGAGCCCCTTCAGAGAGCTCATCAAAACACTGAGGCTGTCCGCTCTCATTAAATGATTTCTCACAGCCACAGTGCAAGGCTGTCAACCGCTAAAATTATACAGTGTATAAAGTGATGCTCTGACACATGTGTATACACATGAGCCCTCGCATACACAAGCACAAATACAAAATAATTGATCAAGAGCTGGAGAAAGATAGCTCAGAGGTTAAGAGCACTGACTGGTCTTCCAGAGGACCTGAGTTCAATTCCCACCAAACATGGTGGCTCACAACCATCTATAATGAGATCTGGTGCTCTCTTGTGACATGCAGGCAAACATACTGTAAATATATATAACAAATAAATATTAAAAATGAATAAATGATCAACATGTTTACAGGTTTGTTGTCTCTTTTCACAATGCTAACTAATGTGTGTGTAAACTAGATCCATCATCTTTGACTCTTTGAATCTCTTTGACTCTTTCTCCCTCCTCTTCAAACATTTAGAACCATGTAATACTGATCTTTGAAGGATTCCACATAGCCTATGTGAACTCACTGAAGCCAGAAGCCTTATGAAGAAACCTGCTAAATATCAAGTGAACAATGGGTTAGTTAAGCTGAAATACATGAATATCTGGGAAATGTTTACCCATCACTTAAAAATTTAAAAGAGCATTTAAAAATAAAATTTTTGTAAGAAAGAAACACAAGGGGAGGATGATTGAAAGTAATACAAAGGAAGGAACGAGAATAGAGATAACATGAAGGATATTTGAAAAGGCTATAGGGAAACTCTATAAGCTGACTCAAAAAATACATATTATTCATCTCTGTATGTATATAGACATACATAAACACTTAAATATACATGTACATCACACATGCACACAATTTAAATATTTAAACAAATTACCCACACAGAGGATAATAATTCTCCCAGAAACCACTGACTAACGACAACCCTAGTGTCTAGCAAGGAACACTGCTCTTTGAGTTATTGCACAAAGTTGTCCAAAGACCCCCAGAACAATATAGGCGATAGCCATCATCTCTTGTTACCTCCCAGAACCTGAAGGCAAGACCCTATTGCTGGAGATATCACGAACTTCACATAAAAGACTTGGGGGAATCAAGCTGGTTATGGACCTGGAAGCCTCCTTTCTGAGAGCTACCTCTTTGGTTTTTTTTTTTTTTTGGTTTTTCGAGACAGGGTTTCTCTGTGGCTTTGGAGCCTGTCCTGGAAC